>NW_027362032.1:5057500-5166822 GCF_039654945.1 Dendrobates tinctorius | reverse complement strand
GCTGATCAGATCTCTTGTGTCAGGTTTGCTGTGAATGTGGGTCCCTGATCACTTGCTATCACTTCTGGAACCCCATATCTACACACTATTTTTTAGAGTAGCTTCTTTGCAGTAGTCTTCACCAACTGGTTCCTTACTGGGAAAGCTTCAGGCCAGATGATGTGGGAGAACTTTTTCCACTCGCCCAATGTTGCATTTGTTGGGTGCTAGACATCTGCTGGAAATTTGGCTGTTAAGGTGGGAGTCCAGATCAATCAGGTCATTCATCTGTGTCTTCAATTCTGTGTGGGGGCCATGTATCCATTGAACCACCATAGGGTACATACTTTGAGGTAGTGTGGGTGTGCCTTGAGGTAGACGTTTGAGGTAGACAGGGTTTTGGAGTTCAGTGCTTTTGCCCTTCAGCATCCAGCTTTCCTTCTCCTCCTTTGGGGTCTGGTCCTACTACTTCTTGAACAGATCCCAGGACGTCATTTTTTGTCAGGCTTTCTCGTCTTCAGTCGTTATGTAGTTGCCGTCCGGCTCTATGACCTCTCCCACTTTTCCAAATGGTCTTCCTTTGGCTGCCACGTCTGCCATGTTGATACCCCATGCCTCTACTGTTTTCAGTTTTCCGTGTGCCTTGACCTTTAACACTGCCACCACTTTTAGAAGTTGAAGAGCATCCAGCAGGTCCCTGATGGCTCCATGATGCTTCACGGTTGACCCGCTTGCTATGATGAAGTCTCTTGCAGCCCAGATGGGTCCGAAGTCGTGTGCCATGCCATGCGAGTACTTTCGTCAGCGCTATCAGTTCTGCTTCTTGGACTGACAAACTTCTGGACCATAGGATGTCTTGATTGCTGGTTACTGCAGATCTATGGTATCCTGCAGATTTTTCTCTGAAGAGTCCGTATCTGCATCCCCCTCTTGTGAGTGGGAGTAGAATGGCGGTGGAAGATGTATCTGCATCCCCCCCGTGGGAGTAGAGTCAGGCAATGGCTGAGAGCACTGAAGAGTGGTGGGGAGAGAATCTCCATTGGTTGTCCAATAATGACATCAGCAGCCTTGTCCAGGAGGGCGTGTGCTGCAAATATTGTTTTCATGCAGGAGGGCCACCCCCCCTTGCAACTGGATCCAGGCCAGCGGAGAGGTAGTCTAGAGGCCTCTGGTTTTCCTCTGTGGGTCTGTTTTAAGACGCCAGTGGCATGACCTTCTTTTTCCATTCGGTAAAGATGGAATGGCTTCTCGTAGTCAGGGAGGCCTAGAGCTGGCGCAGAGACTATGGAGTCTTTCAGTTTCCTGTACGAGATGAAGGCTGCAATGCGTTGATGCAATTGTACAGAGGCTGCATTAAGACTGGAGCACCAGGGATCCAAGTTCTGCAGTACGAGACTAGACCAAGGAAGGCCAGCGGTCTTCCGGTCATCTGTCAAGCGGTTTGTCTGGCGGGCAATACGGTGTCTTCAGGAACGTAACTTGCTTTTGACACCTGGACTCTGTTTTTCCAGAACTTGCGTTGCTGCTCCACCAGGTAGAGTAGAGGAGATGAGGAAAGGGCTGTGCAGGTAGAGATGTCGATGACTTATGCATGTTCTGCAATCCAGTTGACGAGGATGGAGGACAATGCTTTGGTGAGCTGTGAAAGGCTGTTCTGGGCCCTCTTGGGCATCACTGTCCATGTGTTCTGCACCCCCCTTGTGCGTTTTCAGGTCGTCCAGGTGAACATTGAAGGAAGCATTGGACAGATCCATCACTGTGAGCACTGTTGCTGTGACTGGCATGTTTGACAGCAGAGTGTGCAGATCTGGCACAACTGGGGTTTCAAACATGGTTGCTTTGTTCACAGCCCTCAAGTCATGCACCATTCTGAACCTGGCTGCTTCTCCTTTCACAGGTTTCCTCCTGATTGGGAAAAGCTGGGACTGCACGATGATTCCTATGGACGAGGTGGCTCAATCTGGCCTTGCTCTTCACAATTCTGTGAGGGACTACCATCTTCTGGCACAGAGCCGGCAGGGAAACAAGCCGTTTACTGGGGTCCTCTTCATCAGAGATGACGTTCAGCTGAGCTTTCTTGCTCTCCACCAAGGCGGTCATTGTGGTAACTCCTGCTCTGATCACAGGGGGTCTTTTTGCTGGGACGTCTTCTTTACCAGCCAAAACACAAGCCGTGGAGACACCATCACATGTTTCTCAACGCAAGCAATGACTAGCCAGGTCTTTCCCCAGGAAGGAACAACCACAGGAAGGGCAGTCTCCAATGAAGGAAACCACCTATGCCTCTAGACATTGCTTCTACTGGCCATTTTCCTACTCCACACTGATGAGGGGCAATACCCCGAAACAGCTGTCTGTGGATGGATACCATGTTTTAGCATAGGTGGTTTCCTTCATTGGAGACTTCCCTTCCCGTGGTTGTTCCTTCCCGGGGAAAGACCTGGCTAGTCATTGCTTGCGTTGAGAAACATGTGATGGTGTCTCCACGGCTTGTGTTTTGCATGTTTTTACATATTTCCCATAAGGGATGGGGGGGGGCATTGCTCTAGAATCACTGCATTGAGAAACATGTGATGGTGTCTCCGCAGTGTTGGATGTTGATCTCCAGGAGTTCATTCATCCTCATTTTTCACATTCTTTAACAGCAAGCAGCCGTTCCTTTCACCTAGCTTGATCTCAGGTCAGCATTTGTTAACCAGTCTGAGGAGCTGAGTGGCCTTCTTCTGGTCCAGGGCCTGGATAAACTTCAGGGAGCACCTTCAGAATCTTGTCCAAGATGATCCTCTGGAGCCGGAAGCAGTGCAGCCATTTCACGAAGCGTGTAAGGTCCCTTTGGGTTGAAAATTTCCTGGCCCATACCCAAGTTCTTCGGCCGTTTGTTGAACAGCGATTCCACTCAGACCTCCAGTTGGTCAGAGACAGTTTGACTCTGGGTGGTGGACAGGGGATGCTGGGCATTGTGAGGGTGCGGGGTTCCAAACTTGAGTGACACCCACCCTGGCGCAACTTGAAGTCTCCCTTGGGCCACAGGCTATTGGGTACTATATCCAGCACCTCCTTGAGTAGGCTTGCACCGGTTCAAGGCTCTTGTAGGGCCACCAGCATGATTGATTCTTCTTGGGTCAGAGGTGGAGAAAATGTCATGCCAATGTCTCTCATCCGGTGGGGTGGGCTGCTCTCCACCATAAACTGAAACAGGATGGAGTGTCCTGGCTGTGTCCACACGCTCAGGGGCTTGTAAAGCCCCCATCACACATAGCGATTTTTTGTGACGCAACAGCGATCTCACCAGCGAGATCGTTGTGTGTGACAGCTATCAGCGACTGGCCCCCCTGCCGGGTATCGCTGATCGTTGTTGAAACATCTGTACATTTTTGGGGTCGCTGGTCTCCCGCTGGCCAGCACGCATCGCTGCGTGTGACAGGCGGGAGACCAGCGAGCTGGAGCTGGTAACCAAGGTACACATCGGGTTTCTAAGGGGTGCGCGCCCCTTAGAAACCCGATGTGTACCTTGGTTACCAGCTCTCTGCATCAGCACGCTGGTAATTAAGATACAATGCGGGTAACTAAGCGACGTGCGTCGCTTGTTACCCGCGTGTCACTGGTACTGATCGCTGGTGAAGCTGCCTGTTTGACAGCTCACCAGCGATCATGTAGCGACACACCAGCGATCCTGACAAGGTGATATCGTTGTCAGGATCGCTGGTGAGTCGCTATGTGTGACGGGGCCCTAAGCTGGGAATGTCTGACTTGACCTTCAATCCCCACACAAGACACAGTGTTCTGATAGGCAGGAGGGGTTGGGGAGTTCCACATGCCTCATCACACTTCTGACTACACCAGTGTCCACAAGGAAAGATATGACAACCCCCGGAGATTTGAGGTATTGGGTCCGCTGATGGAATTTTACATGTCAGGGGCGTGATGTCTTGCGGACCTGGCTTGCCTCTGTCCTATAGACAGGGTTCTTCACTGTTTCCTGTGTTTCTTGCTTGGCCTATTCCCCTGCGTGATGTCCTGGGCTGCCGGGGTGCTGTGCACTGGTTCCGGAAATGACCAAGGTTGCCACAGTTGTAACACCTGATGGGTCTCCCGTCCCTGCAGGGTGGGTGCTCTTCCACATCGGTGGCCACCATAGGAGGGGCTGTCTTCCGCACTCCTGGGTGGGACTGAATTCTTCTGGCTACTGCGAGCAGGGCATCTACGGCTATTGACCTGTACTCAGGCCTGGTCACTGTCAGCAGCTTCTTGATTGGTTCTCTTAGTCCATGCCTAAAGGCCTCTGCCAACATTTGTCTGTGTATCTGATCATGAATAGTGAAGCCTAAGTCTTGGAATACTTGCCTCACTCTGCCATGAAACTTGTCTACAGACTCTGTCTCGGCCTGGCTCATGTTATGTAGGCTGAGTGCTTGTCTGGCTTTGGCCTACTCTCTGAGCTGCTCAATTAGCTTTGATCCTGACTCCCAGGAGTGCACATCTAATTCTGATGGAAGCTTGAAGTGTTCCTTCATGATTGGCCAGAGTGTTTCACCTGCTTTTAATTCCATTATGGACCAGAGATCAATCCAGATTGCAGATGTTTGCTGGCTCTGCTGCATTCTTCAGTAAAATGGCATGGGGTCCATATCTGGGTCTGGCAGATTTTTCAGAATACTGAACACCTGACTAGGGGTGAAGGGCACATAGTGTAAGAGTTCTGGCTCTATCTGCCCCTGCCTACTTGGTGTCTGTGGGTTTATTCGCCTAGTACTGGGCAGCATGTATGATGTCCCCTCTTCATATTCATCAGAGGAGAAACTGTGACATTGTGTGGGTGCTCCCCTCTTCTGAGGTTGCAGGTCTGCCTGGCACTTAGGATCCTCATTGTAAGACCCAGCAGCAGCAGACGCTGATGACTCACACCTCCCTTCTGCTAGCTGTTGTATTGGGGGGGCACCTGTGGTGTTATGTGTAAGGAGTGTTTCACTTTCTTCTCCTGGTATCCTAGCTGGCTCTTTAGAGAGGATGCCCTGTGGAGATAAGGACACCTCATTTTCTGGATTTGGCACTGGCCCAGCTGGTGACAATGAACTGAGAGGTGGGAGAGAGGGTGAGGAGCAGGGAGGGGTAGAGGAGAGAGTGGAAAGGTGGGGAGATGAAAAAAAAAAGAGGGAGGAGAGGAGGAAGGTGATAGAAGAAGAGGGGAGAGAGAAGACGAGGGGGATGAGGGAGGAGGAAAGACAGAGGGAAAAGATGAGGGAGGAGGAAATATAGGAGGAAAAATAGATGAGGGAGGAGTGGAGAGGGAGGAGAGGGAAGGAGCAGCGGACTCCTTCCCCTTTTCTGCAGTCAGAGAAGGCATGCTTGGACTTGTGCCTTCTCCCGGGGGGGAGTGGGAAGCGGGGTGCCTCACAGACGGCACAGCTTAGAATTCCGCTGAAAACACTTTTTTCTCTCTTGTACACGTAAAAATAATCCTTTCCTGTTCACCTAACTCTCAGTACTTCTATGCTGTAAATCCGCTGCCACTTTATAAAACGCGGACTTCAATTCAGCTCAACTAACTAACTTCCCTTTTTTCTTAATGCATTATGCCATGCTGCAGCTTAAAAGCTGCCCCTGTAAATCTACATTCTTAACTTTCTGAATAACACTTACTATGTCTATTCCAAAAACTTCAAAGATAAAGGTGATTAAAACTTCAAAAACTTCACAACCCTTTTTTTAAACTTGCTTAAAAAGGAAAGAAAAAAGCAAAAAAAAACCAAAATATTTATAAAAACTTCAAAAGAAAATGGAAAACTAATAAAAACTCAAAAAATGGAGAAAAAAGAAAACAAAGAATAATCAAGAAGTTGGTAAAACTTGAAAAGAACACCTCCAAAAAGAAATCAAAAATCCAAAATTCAGTACAACTTCCAGCAATAAAATGTCCGTGCACAAATGGAGGATACACACACTTCCCCTTTCCTCTGCCTGCATCTCTCAGTAAAATCTTCTGAGAACAATGGAAACAAAAGAGCAAACTGAGACAATGGTATATATTCAACAACCCAGCATTCCCAAAAATTCTCACACTACAGTAAAAAACTTACACCAAATGCAAGATAAAACAAGGGAAAAGCAGAGTACAGAACAAATGTGACAATATGAAAAATATCAGAGAAGCACCCTACGGGCAAAAGAGGAAGTGTAAAAGAAAAGGAAAAAAACTTTCTGCTTCAGATCTTCGTTGATGCACATATAGACGTCCGGGGAGAAATCGAGGCCCTCTTTAGTGACACGTAGCACAAGCAGCTCTGGTAACCAACAACTGCCAATCACACTTGGTGTACTACGCTCGGTCACCCGGGAATGTTAACACACTGTACCGGTTGTCCCGCCGGTAACAGGAATCAGTGATAACTCCCACAAAATTGCCACCATCTGTACCTGGCTGGCCTCTCCTGTCCTTCCGATGTACAGGTGAATCGGTGGCAACCTGTCAAGTGATTTGGCTTGCGATATTTCCCCCAAGCTAAACACTACCACGTGCCTGGCGATCTGGGTACTCCTGTCCCTTCCGATGCATGGGTGTATATGTGATAGCTTGATAGGAGACTAGACTAGTGATATCTCTCTAAGCCCCCACAACCCATACCTGGATAGGCTTCTCCTGTCCTCCCTGTGTACAGGTTTATTTGTGAGGACTTAGCAGGGGAAGTTGAATCTCAGATATCGGTTTCCCAGCAACCACATGCACAATCAATCACCGTTCCACCAGCTCTATCCCGGATCTAGACACAAACAGGACCCAAAGCAGACACCTTGGCTTATCCCAGGGTTTGGATAAGGGTGTGGACTTTTACACTACCTGGGAATGCGGTGGTGACCACACCTGACCGGCTAGAGGTACAGACCCGGACTGGGCACAGGGGACATTCTGGTAAGATAACCAGATTTTCTTACCTTATGGAGTTGCGCAAATCTCCGTCCCCATGAGCCAAGGCCTTAGTCGGCACCTCCGTCTCTCTGGTCAGCAGGGTCCCCGTGCGTTTCGTCCACAGCCCCGCGTCTCTGCGCCACATGATATGGAAATTTGGATAGTTATATTTCTGTGTGCTGCGGCCTGTCCTAATTAGAACAGAGTCTCATTGAGCGCTCAACAGAAAAGACACCCTAAACACCTTGTTAGCAGTATCTCTTTCCAGCAGGACTCTGCTGGTTTATTGCACATACGCGTATATGGTTTTATAATTACATACAGAAAGGAGTGGTTAGTCAATTAACATAAGGTTTGTGTTTTAATGCTATTGACTATTTGAGTAAATGAACTTATATGGCAGTGTCCGACAGGGTGATTTAGCATCATATGATTTACTCTTATGCATTGTCTAGCAATGTCAGCAAACCTCCGATATCAGCTAGTGCATCTGGTCCAACTTCCTCCTTTCCCATGGCTGGCTGATATATCACAAGACAATGCTACCATGAGACTATGCTGGTTCTCCAGACTGGCTCATGGGGTTAGTAGGTCATTTTCAGCAATTGATTATAAGGTTCAAGATAGCTATGAAAATGTGTCTATCAGTATATAAGGATATATGCAAGTGAGATCCGTATGAAATGTATATATTTCCATCACCGCTGGAGTGTGGTGGACGGGAGATAAAACATAACCTTTAGTAAGATAGTAGGATAAAAACAATTTTGTGTCCCCCAGAGTGAATTAATATAAATGTATCGGTGAAGTCACAAATAAAGGGGCGTGAGGAGCACAGCCCGATCAGGAGGAATGATTCCCACTTGCAATGGCCGAACTGCAACCAGCAAGTCCCAGAATCTCACGTTATGGATCTGGGAGAATCCCACAGAACCCCGCAAACAATGACTGACAGATTCTGGCTGCATATAACAGTAATGACTGGAATCTGGATGACATTAATAGAGTTACCACCCGAAATATGCCAGAGCAATAAGTGAGGAAAGGCACAAGCTCAGCCATTCATGAAGGGGGTGCGGGAGGAAAAGGAGATCCTGGGTCCAGGATGCTCCATATAGGACAAGGGGAAGAAAATTCCCTACAAGACCCTAAAGGGCTAACAGTAGTCTATCCCCAAGACTCCCCCCTGACTGTCCACAGCTCCCCCTATGCTAAACAAGCCCTGCACACCCCCATGGAAGGGCCCAATGCGTTTCTTCCAAGCTGAGTCATCAGGGGACTTATCCTTGTGATAGGAGGTCAGGTGCCATAGTGCTGAGCTAAATGGGGGGGGAGGGGAGTATGAAATACATACCATGGTACTTCCGGTGGTTGAAACGCACACCAGGGTGCCATAAAGGTGCGTGAGCCGCAAGGAAAAAATCTGCGACACTCAAATGAAGGCGGACTACTAATTGTGTCCCATGAGGCAGAGGCGTGCACTCCACAACCTAGTGTTTCCAGTAAGTGGAACGCACGCCAAAATAACTTGTGGTTTCTTCAACCACATAGAAGTAGAATATGCAACCGAGTTGGCTTGATGATGCGCCGGTCCACAGCCTTTTATTTCCGGCATGTGTAACGCACGCCAATGCCACATGCGGCATGTGGAACGCACGCCAATGCCACATGCGGCATGAGGAATGCACGCCAATGCCACATGCGGCATGAGGAACGCACGCCAATGCCACATGCGGCATGTGGAACGCACGCCAATGCCACATGCGGCATGTGGAACGCACGCCAATGCCACATGCGGCATGTGGAACGCACGCCAATGCCACATGCGGCATGTGGAACGCACGCCAATGCCACATGCGGCATGTGGAACGCACGCCAATGCGGCATGTGGAACGCACGCCAATGCCACATGCGGCATGTGGAACGCACGCCAATCCCACATGCGGCATGTGGAAC
This sequence comes from Dendrobates tinctorius, assembly GCF_039654945.1. NCBI lineage: Eukaryota > Metazoa > Chordata > Amphibia > Anura > Dendrobatidae > Dendrobates > Dendrobates tinctorius. The sequence continues at coordinate 5,157,983 of NW_027362032.1, read as the reverse complement.
GCACGCCAATGCCGCATGTGGAACGCACGCCAATGCCGCATGTGGAACGCACGCCAATGCCGCATCCGGCAAGTGGAACGCACGCCGACGCCACATCTGGCAAGTGGAACGCATGCTGACGCCACATCCGGCAAGTGGAACGCACGCCGACGCCACATCCGGCAAGTGGAACGCACGCCAATACCACATCCGGCAAGTGGAAAGCACGCCAACGCCACATCCGGCTTTGATGGCACCTTCCCTTTAAACTGCCATGGTTTTTGTTGCAGCCGCTCCTGTGCCGTCCCTGCGGTGTACATCTATGTTATGGTTCCAAAAGGAGTTAATTTGTAAAAAAAAAATGTTTCACTTGTTAAAAAATAGTAAAACGTGTCTTCTGCTTTATGTTTTTCTTTTTACAAGAATTGTTGGAGCCAATTTTTCATTAGAAACTTTTTAATGTCGGCTTTTTCTGGAGTTTTTCTTGTAATATAGGAAAGTCTTAGGCCAGAAATAATCCCCATAAATCACTGTACATGGAGACTTTGGGATCCAATCATTTCTGTCCGCGTTGATTGTGGAAACAAAAAATCTTTTCTAAAAGCCTCAAACTTCTGTGTGTGACTCAGAGCTGAGATCTAACGTGATAGAAGATTCCAGTGTGGGGAAGACGGGAAACCTTCATATAGACGGCCGGTGGGGATGGAGGCAGTGACCGACTCTGGCCAAATCTGTCTCTAGAGCCGTAGTAGAAGATGAAGATGTCGTCCTCATCATGAAGGAGTTATTTCTCATGTCACGTGTAATGAATATCTCCTGCAGTATTGCTAATGCCGATTCCAGTGTCGGTAATGAGACGAGAATTAGCGTTATGGAAGATGAGTCTATGAGGAACGTGTTCAGCTGCCGACTCCGAGGAGGAAACTGCTTGTTGTCTGTGGCCTAAATATATAGGTTTTATTAGTAGATGTCAGGGAAGAAAACTAAACCCTGTAAGATAATAAATCTCCTCATATGTTTCTCTTATTATCTCCAGTAATTGTATTATTACACAGGATTCTTATGATGTTACATCGGATCATCTTCTTCTCATTCAGGTCTCTACAATATCGGATCCTCTCAGTGAAGATCTTCTACAAAAGAGAATTTTCCTGATTTACCCATCAAGGATGGATATGGACAGAGACAAGATGGCGGAGAGGATATTGCACCTCACCCTAGAGATCCTCTTCCGTCTCACTGGAGAGGTGAGAGATTCTGATGACCTCACATTACATCATTCTTATCTATGGGAATAACAGATGGACAGAACTGGAGAGGTGAGGACTCTGGAAATGTCTGTAGTAAGATTTATTCATGTGTCTCTCCATAACCAGGATTACACAGTGGTGAGGAAGACCTCTAGTGATCGCTGTCAGGACCCTGTGTCTGAGGGATGGGGAAGACCCCTGAGCCCAATCACGGGGCCTCCACCTCAACCCCTGATCCATGAGGACATCAATGACCAGAAGATCCTAGAACTCATCTACAAGATGACTGAGCTGCTGACTGGAGAGGTGACACTGCTGGGAATGCTGGGACATTATACAGTAACGCTATGAAGGGATCGGGGGATGACGGTATGATTGTATGTGTCAGGTTCCTATAAGGTGTCAGGATGTCGTTGTCTATTTCTCCATGGAAGAGTGGGAGTATTTAGAAGGACACAGCGATCTGTACAAGAATGTCATAATGGAGGTTCCCCAGCCCCTCACATCTCCAGGTAATAGGACTATATACACACGGCCAATAATTATCTGTATGTAGAGAATGAATTCAGTCCCTGTATGTGTTTCCTCCAGATCTATCCAGTAAGAGGACAACACCAGAGAGATGTCCCCGTCCTCTTCCACAGGACTGTAACCAAGAAGATCCCAATGTTCCTCAGGATCATCAGGTAGATGGAGAAGGTGTCAGGAGAGCTCCCCTATGATGTGTAGACGGCTGTGAAGGTCTTGTGCTCAGTCTTGCTGTATCTACCAGTATTATATGTTTTATACTTGTGTAATGAGAACGGTGGAGATGGCAGGATTAGAGCTGATCATAGATGGGACTTCTCCATCTGTCTGTGACTTTTACAATATTTGTTTCAGGGTGAAGATCTGACCCATATTAATACTACAGAGACATATGTGAGAGAAGATGAGTGGTGTAAAGAGGAGATTCCCACATATGACTACCCAGGTGAGTTGTAACCACTGAATGCAGAGACATCACAGATTCCTCTCAGTCACCGGCTGTGGCTGCTTTATCGGTGTGGTAGTCCTGCCGTATTACCATGATCACCATTTTGCCTCTAGACCACAACATTCTCCTCCACCCAAAACTGTTCAAATGACTTTGGGCATTGAAAGCCCTTTTCTATAGAACTTACAACCTGGAGGATCCGCCTAACCCCTGGGATTAGTGTGAGGGTGATTCCTTAAAGCGAGATCTATATGATTGCTTGTACCTGACCCAATAGAGGCCGAGTGCGCGCTTCAAGAGTCACACTGAACACAGAGTTAGATGTCTACTCCTTTCTCAGCAAAGGCTTGCACACAACTGAAGTTTATTCTTATGACAGAGAGACAGGAAATGGGTGTCACACAATCTTCTGAGTAGCCAGTGTCAGTCTATGATAGGTCCATTTCATCTTCACTTCCATATATGGTATCCAGTATCTCAGCTTCTGCATTCCAAGGATTCCTTCCAGGGTGTTGTCTGAAGACACAGATGCCATCTTGGTACACCATATCTGAACTGACTTATGTAAGGGTTAATAATTTCATCAGCCATTCTCTCCTTCACATTAGGAGACGCTGACCGTTACCTGCCCAGCTCTGTAACTATAAAGCCAAATGACAGCGTACGTAGAATGTGCTGACAAGATAGGAAATCACTTGAATAAAAATCTTATGCTGGGCCTGTAAGAGAAAGCGGAGGGTAATGATGCTGTTGGCTTCCTAGATCCCTGAGATCTTATCGGATGAATATTCTCTCCCTTCTGTGCTGCTGAATGTCTCATGGTCCCTACAAGACCAGGTCCAGTCTTTCTGGCCAATCTTCCCTTTTATGAGCGACACCAGTAAATGTGCAGTGAGGCCAAGTGTGAATTTCTGTCCAATAACAGCAGAGTTTCCCTTTATCCTGACTTTTCAATTTGTATTAAAACCAACTAACTTCCAGGAGGATTGTGATAATCTCCAGGACAAACATTCCACCTGTGCCCTGATAGATCTCTAAGCTGTGCGTGGCTGATGGCTGTAATATACATTTATTCCCGCCTGCAGGAGATGTGTTGGCTCCAGCCCTGGTGTCATGGATTCACTCCACGTCATAAATTACATTGTTTTTGATCCTAAGGAATTCAGATTACTGCACAATCTCTCCTGAAATGGGGAGCAATATTATTTCTCTAATCTTCTGCTCAGGATCCATAGTAGCTCCAATGGTCCACCATAAATGAGGGCAACTCTGGTTTACTGTTGTGTAATCTGTATTTGTAGCTTTCAGTTAATGAGATTCTCGTGCTCTGGGGCGGGGCTGTGGGCGGGGCTGTGGGCGGGGCTTTATGTGGTGCTCTGATTACATATTCATCTATATTGGCTTATGACAGGTCGCTGATCCCTCACTGACCTGCCCCCCATTATTACATAATAATAATAATAATCTTTATATAGCGCCAACATATTCCGCAGCGCTTTACAGTTTAACAGTTTCAAAACACAAGTCATAAGTAACAATGTTAACAATACAATAATTAAAGCAAAATAAGACGACCCTGCTGGTGAGAGCTTACAATCTACAATGAGGTGGGGGAGATACAGAGTACAGGTGTGTATTTACAATGGTGTATTTACAATGATGGTCCAACCATCTTGTGGGATTGAGGGATGGATGGAGATAGTGAATGGGATACACACGCACACTTACACATACAATGACTTTGATTAGTGAATGTGATAGGCCGCTCTGAACAAATGTGTTTTAACCCCTTCACCCCCAAGGGTGGTTTGCACGTTCATGACCGGGCCAATTTTTACAATTCTGACCACTGTACCTTTATGAGGTCATAACTCTGGAACGCTTCCATGGATCCCGGTGATTCTGACAATGTTTTCTCGTGACATATTGTACTTCATGTTAGTGGTAAAATTTCATTCAAATAACTTGCGTTTATTTGTGAGAAAAACGGAAATTTGGCAAAAATTTTGAAAGTTTCGCAATTTTCCAACTTTGAATTTTTATGCCCTTAAATCACAGAGATACGGCACACAAAAAACTTGATAACTAACATTTCCCACATGTTTACTTTACATCAGCACAATTTTGGAACCAAAATTTTTTTTTGTTAGGAAGTTATAAGGGTTAAAAGTTGACCAGCGATTTCTCATTTTTACAACACCATTTTATTTTTAGGAACACATCACATTTGAAGCCACTTTGAGGGGTCTATATGATAGAAAATACCCAAAAGTGACACCATTCTAAAAACTGCACCCCTTAAGGTGCTCAAAACCACATTCAAGAAGTTTATTAACCCTTTAGGTGCGTCACAGGAATTTTTTTGAATATTTAAAAAAAAATGAACATCTAACTTTTTTTCAGGTTCAATTTTTTTTATTTTACCAAGGGTAACAGGAGAAATTGGACTGCAAAAGTTATTGTGCAATTTGTCCTGAGTACGCTGATACCTGATTGGTGGGGGGGGGAATAACTGTTTCGGCGCATGGCAGAGCTCAGAATGGAAGGAGCGCCGTTTGACTTTTTCAATGCAAAATTGGCTGGAATTCAGATCGGACGCCATGTCACGTTTGGAGAGCCCCTGATGTACCTAAACAGTGGAAACCCCCCGCAAGTGACCCCATTTTGGAAACTAGACCCCCTAAGGAACTTATCTAGATATGTGGTGAGAACTTTGAACCCACAAGGGCTTTACAGAAGTTTATAATGTACAGCGGTACAATTTAAAAATCATATTTTTTCCACAAAAATGATCTTTTCACCCCAATTTTTATTTTCCCAAGGGTAACAGGACCCTAAAAGTTATTGTGCAATTTGTCCTGAGTACGCTGATACCCCACATGTGGGGGTAAACCACTATTTGGGCGCATGGCAGAGCTCGGAAGGGAAGCAGCGCCATTTGACGTTTTTGGCTGGAATTGAGATCGGACACCATGTCACGATTGGAAAACCCCTGATGTACCAAAACAGTGGAAAACCCCCACAAATGACACCAAGGAACTTATCTAGATGTGTGGTGAGCACTTTGAACCCCCCAGTGCTTCACAGAAGTTTATAACGCCCGGGCGTGAAAATAAAAAATTCGTATTTTTTCCACACACATGATCTTTTAGTCCCCGTTTTTTTTATTTTCCCAAGGGTAACAGGAGAAATTGGACCCCAAAAGGTGTTGTCCAATTTGTCCTGAGTATGCTGATACCCCATATGTGGGAGAAAACTACTGTATGGACACACCTCGGGGCTCGGAAGGGAAGTAGTGACGTTTTGGAATGCAGACATTGATGGAATGGTCTGCGGGTGTCATGTTGCCTTTGGAGAGCCCCTGATGTACCTGAACAGTGGAAACCCCCCACAAATGACCCCATTTTGGACACTAGACCCTCCACGGAACTTATCTAGATGTGTGGTGAGCACTTTGAACCCCCAAGTGCTTCACAGAAGTTTATAACGCTCGGACGTGAAAATAAAAAAATCATTTTTTCCCCCAATTTTTTATTTTCCTAAGGGTAACAGGAGAAATTGGACCCCAAAAATTGTTTTGCAATTTGTCCTGAGTAGGCTGATACCCTACATGTGGGGGTAAAACACTGTTTGGGCGCATGGCAGAGCTTGGAAGGGAAGGAGCACCATTTGACTTTTTCAACTCAGAATTGGCTGGAATTGAGATCAGACGCCATGTTGCATTTGGAGAGCCCCTGATGTGCCCAAACAATGGAAACCCCCAATTCTAACTCCAACCCGAACCCCAACACACCCCTAACCCTAATCTCAGCCCTAGCCCTAACCCCTAGCCCTAACCCTAATGGAAAAATGGAAATAAATACTTTTTTTTTATTTTATTATTTTTCCCTAACTAAGGGGGTGATAACGAGGGGTTTGATTTACTATTTATGGAGGTTTTTATATTTGGCAGCTATCGCACGCTAAAGGACGCTTTTTATTGTAAAAATAGTTTTTGCATCACCACGTATTGAGAGCTATAATTTTTCCGTCTTTTGACCCACCGAGTCATGTGAGGTCTTATTTTTTGCGGGACGAGTTGACGTTTTTATTGGTACCATTTTCGGGCCATGACATTTTTTGATCGCTTTTTATTCCGATTTTTGGGACGCAGAATGAACAAAAACCAGCGTTTCATGAATTTCTTTTGGGGGAGTGCGCTTACACCGTTCCGCGTGCGGTAAAATTGATAAAGCGGTTTTATTCTTCTGGTCAGTACGGTTAAAGCGATACCTCATTTAGGTCTTTTTTTATGTTTTTGTCGGTTTTATGCAATGAAAACTATTTTATATAAAAAATAATTATTTTTGCATCGCTTTATTCTGCGAGCTATAACTTTTTTATTTTTTCGCTGATGATGCTGTGTGGCGGCTCGTTTTTTGCGGGACAAGATGACGTTTTCAGCGGTACCATGGATATTTATATGCGTCTTTTTGATCGCGCGTTATTACACTTTTTGTTTGGAGGTATGATAATAAATCATTATTTTTTGCTTCGTTTTTTTTTATTTTTTAAGGGGTTCGCTAAAGGGGTTAACTAATGGGACAGTTTTATAGGGCGGGTCGTTACGGACGCGGCGATATCTAATATGTGTAGTTTTATTGTTTTTTTTTTTTTTTATTTCCAAAAAATGGATTTATTTGGGGGAATATTTTTTTTTTTCTAATTTATTTGGCAATTTTTTTTTTAATCATTTTAACACTTTTTTTTAATTTTTTTTTTAACTTTATTAAATAGTCCCAGGTGGGATATCACTGTCCTGTGACAGATCAGCATTAAGGATGGACTGGAGAGGGGATAGTAGAGTAACGGAGAGGCCAATTAATAGAGCATTGCAGTAATAATAATCTTTATTTTTTATATAGCGCTAACATATTCCGCAGCGCTTTACAGTTTGCACACATTATCATCACTGTCCCCAATGGGGCTCACAATCTAAATTCCCTATCTTTGCAATGTGGGAGGAAACCTGAGTACCTGGAGGAAACCCACGCAAACACAGGGAGAACATACAAACTCCTTACAGATGTTGCTATCCACTGAGCCACCATGCTGCCCATAATGCAGGCGGGAGTGGATCAATGCTACAGTGAGGGTTTTTGTTGTTTCCATGGTGATAAGGCGGATTCTAGAGATGTTCTTTAGGTGTAAGCGGCAATAGCGGGCATGAGATTGTATATGGGATGTGAAGGAGAGATTGGTGTCAAACAACACCCAGACAGCGCACCTGCTCCCGTGGCGTTATTATGGTGCCACCCACGAGAGGGAAATGTCAGATTTAGGGAGATTAGTAGACGGCAGGAGCAGAAGAATTTCCGTTTTTGAGAGGTTGAGTTTCAGATAGAGAACGGACATGATGTTGGAGACTGCGGACAGACAGTCACTGGAGTTCTGTAGTACAGCGGGGCTAAGGTGGGGGGATGACATGTATAATTGTGTGTCATCAGCATAAAGATGTTACTGAAAGACAAATCTGCTGATGGTTTGTCCAATTGGGGTGGTGTAGAGGGAGAAGAGAAGAGGGCCAAGGACTGAGCCCTGAGGTACCCTGACATTGAGAGGAAGAGGAGATGACGTGGAGCCAGAGAACAAAACTCTGAAGGAGCAGTCGGAAAGATAGGAAGAGAACCAGGAGAAAGCAGTGTCCTAAATGCTCAGTGATTGGAGCCTAGAGAGTAGGAGACGGTGATCAGCAGTGTCGAAAGATGCAGAAAGGTCGAGAAGAATGAGCAGAGAGTGGTGACCATTGCGTTTTGCTGTCAGAAGGTCATTGGTCACTTTGAGTGCATTTTAAGTCAAATGTAGGGGCGGAAGCCGGACTGTGAAGAGTCTAGGAGGAAGTGAGTGGAGAGGTAATGGGTAAGCCGGGAGTAGACTAGGCGCTGCAAAAGTTTAGAGATGAAGTGGAGATTGGAGACTGGTCTGTAGTTAGTGCAGGATTGGTTGAGAGCGGGTTTCTTTAGTAATGGAGTAACGATGGCTTGTTTGAAGGAGGATGGGAAAATGCCCGAGGAGAGGTTAAAGATTGTAGTTAGGTGAGTTGTGATGACTGGAGAGAGAGACTGGAGGAGATGTGAGGGAATGAGGTCGGTCGTGCATGTAGTCGGACGAGAAGAAGACAGGAGTCTGGAGACTTCTTCTGTGATGGGATCAAATGTGGAAAGTGAGCCATGGGAATCACAGCACTTGGTGGTTGGGTGCAGATTTCCTGATGGATATTATCTATTTTTTCTGTAAAGTGGGAGGCCAGGTCATCAGCACAAATGTCTGTGATAGGGGCTTGTGCTTTTGTCCTGAGGAGGGAGTGAAAGGTGTCAAAATGTTTCTTGGGGTTGTTGGCTAGTGAGGAGATCAGGGTGGTGAAGAAGTTCTGTTTGGCGAGGTAAAGGGCAGCGTTATAGGTTCTTAACATAAATTTGAAGTGGATGAAGTCTTCTGGTGTGCAGGTTTTTCTCCATAGGCGTTCAGCACTCCTAGAGCATCGCTGGAGAAGTTGAGTTTGCGATGTGAGCCAGGGTTGTTTTACTCTGTGTTTGGAAGTTCTGAGGGTGAGGGGCGCTACTTGGTCAAAGGTGCTTCTAAGAGTGTCGTAGTGATGAACAGCCAGATCAGTACAGGAAAAAGAGGAGATTGGGGACAGTGATGAGTGTAGTCTCTTATAGACGCTACTACGCAGGCGCCGCCATCGCCGGTGATAATTTGCTGGATGTAATTTTTTTTCTAAGCCTCACAATAGCCACAATATTATAGGCATTATCAACAATAATATCAATGCTATTATATGCATTATGTAATAATGGGGGCAGGTCAGTGAGGGATCAGCGACCTGTCATAAGCCAATACAGAGGAATATGTAATCAGAGCACCACATAAGTCTCATTGACAGTTACAGGAATCGTTTGATCGCAGTGATTGCCTCAAAAGGTTGTGCAACAAAATATTAACCCTTTCATGCCAGAGCCTGTTTTTGCCTTTGTGACCAATTTTTTCAGCTCTGACCAGTGTCACTCTATGAGGTCATAACTCTAAAATGCTTCAATGAATCCTGGTGATTGTGAGACTGTTTTCTTGTGACATATTGTACTTTATGATAGTGGTAACATTTATTTGATATGACTTGCCTTTATTTGTTAAAAAAAGGAAACTTGACAAAAATTTTGAAAATTTTGCAATATTCACATTTTTTTATGCTCTTAAATCAGAGAGTCATATAGCACAAAATAGTTAATAAATTAACATTTCCCACATGTCTACCATCAGCACAATTTTGGAAACAATTTTCTTTTGTTAGGAGATTATAAGGGTTAAAAGTTGACCAGCGATTTCTCATTTTTACAACAAAATTTACTAAACCATTTTTTCAGGGACCACCTCACATTTGAAGTGTTTGGGGGGTCAATATGACAGAAAATACCCAAAAGTGTCACCATTCAAAAAACTGCACCCCTCAACGTGCTCAAAACCACATTCAAGAAGATTATTAACCCTTCAGGTGCTTCACAGGAATGAATGGAATGTGGAAGGAAAAAATAAACATTTCTATAACAAGAAATTTCCTTTAGACCTAGTTTTTTTTACTTTCGCAAGGGTAACAGGAGAAAATGGATTATACATTTTGTTTTGCAATTTCTCCTGAGCATGCCGATGATACCCCATATGTGGGGGAAATCTACTGTTTGGGCACACTGCAGGGCTGAGAAGGGAAGGAGCGCCATTTAACTTTTTGAATGTAAAATATGCTGTAATAATTAGTGGTTGCCATGTCGTGTTTGGAGAGCCCCTGATGTGTGTAACCAGTGGAAACCCACAACAAGTGACCCCATTTTGGAAACTAGACCCCCCCAAGGAAATGTGTGATGGGCGTTTTGAGCTTCCAAGTGCTTCTTAGAAGTTAATTACGTAGAGCCGTGAAAATAAAAAGTCATGTTTTTTCCACAAAAAATGATCTTTTCACCCTCCATTTTTTTTCCAAAGGGTAACAGGAGAAATTGGACCCCAAAAGTTGTAGTGCAATTTGTCATTGGTGTGCGCCAATGCAAGAGCACTAGGGACAGCGCTAGTACTGGGCATTGTTCCCTGAGTTGGAGACATTTCTCCAGAAGCGCTATTTCTCCTTTTTGTTGTACTGGTCCTTGTGTGTGAGGATGGACCAGAATCACTGCTCATTTCTGATCTATTACTGTTGCTGCTACTAAAGCCCTCAAAATCCACATCGCCATCTGACACTGCACTTTCTTCACTGTCAGAACATAAAAGTGCATAAGCCTCCTCTGCACTATAAAACTGACGGGCCATTTTAACCATTTAACCCTAACAGTAACCCTAACTTTAGTCTGACTTTAGCCTAACAGTAACCCTAACAATAACCCTTACTTTAGCCTAACAGTAACCCTAACTATTGTATTAACTGTAACCTGCCTTATCTGTTTTTCCATTGACAGATGAAGTGAATGCCATTACTCCAGATATATCATCATCCATTCACAGCAAAGATCTGTCATCTGATCCTATGAAACAGGTCCCATCTTCTGATTCATTATTGACTACTAAGGAAAATCAAAGTCACAAAAGAGGCATTAAAACTGCTCCTAAAGCAAAGAAGTCATATTCATGTTCACAATGTGGGAAATGTTTTAACCACAAAGGGAATCTTGATGCACACCAAAAAACCCACACAGGAGAGAAGCCTTTTTCATGTTCAGAATGTGGGAAAAGTTTTATAAATACATCAAATCTTATTGCACATCAGAGAACTCACACAGGGGAGAAGCCTTTTTCATGTTCAGAATGTGGGAAATGTTTTAATCGGAAATCGGTTCTTAATAGACACCAGAGAACTCACACAGGGGAGAAGCCTTTTTCCTGTTCAGAATGTGGGAAATGTTTTAATAATAAATCCTATTGTGTTAAACACCAGAGAATTCACACAGGGGAGAAGCCTTTTTCCTGTTCAGAATGTGGGAAATGTTTTAACAATAAATCACATTGTGTTGAACACCAGAGAATCCACACAGGAGAGAAGCCTTTTTCATGTTTAGAATGTGGGAAATGTTTTGGACAGAAATCATGTTTTCTTTCCCACAAGAGAACTCACACAGGGGAGAAGCCTTTTTCATGTTCAGAATGTGGGAAATATTTTGCACACAAAGCACATTTTGTTGCCCACCAGAGAACTCACACAGGGGAGAAACCTTTTTCATGTTCAGAATGTGGGAAATGTTTTACTCAGAATTCAAGTCTTGTTACACATCAGAGAATTCACAGAGAAGAGAAGCCATATTCATGTTCAGAATGTGGGAAATGTTTTAACCGGAAATCACAATTGGTTGATCACCATAGAACTCACACAGGTGAGAAGCCTTTTTCCTGTTCAGAATGTGGGAAATGTTTTAACCACAAAGGGACTCTTATTATTCACCATAGAACTCACTCAGGGGAGAAGCCTTTTTCCTGTTCAGAATGTGGGAAATGTTTTAAGCACAAAGGGACTCTTATTATTCACCATAGATCTCACACAGGGGAGAAGCCTTTTTCCTGTTCAGAATGTGGGAAATGTTTTAACCAGAAATGGTATCTTGATGAACACCAAAGAACTCACAAAGGAGAAAAGCCTTTTTCATGTTTAGAATGTGGGAAATGTTTTACTCAGAATTCAACTCTTGTTACACATCAGAGAATTCACACAGCAGAGAAGCCATATTCATGTTCAGAATGTGGGAAATGTTTTAACCGGAAATCACATTTGGTTGAACACCATAGAACTCATACAGGGGAGAAGCCTTTTTCCTGTTCAGAATGTGGGAAATGTTTTACTCAGAATTCAACTCTTATTGCACATCAGAGAATTCACACAGCAGAGAAGCCATATTCATGTTCAGAATGTGGGAAATGTTTTAACCGAAAATCACAATTGGTTAATCACCATGGAACTCACACAGGAGAGAAGCCTTTTTCCTGCTAATGTGGGAAATATTTTAACCAGAAAGCGCTTCTTGTTAGACATCAGAGCAGTCACACAGAGGAGAAACCTTTTTCATTTTCTTAATGTGGGAAATGTTTTACTTGGAAATCAACTGTTAATAAACATCAGAGATGTCACATAGGGGAGAAGTCTTTTTTGTGTTCATAATGTTGGAATAGTTTTAGCCAAAATTGAATCTTCTTAAATGGGTTGTCTCTTGTCATTCCTCATGTATGCTGACAAAAGGATAAAACTAAGTTTTATTAATTCCAAATATAAAACTATACCCATAATTCATCCCCTGAAGGTTAGTCAATAGGTGACTAAAAGAAAAAACATGTACCCCACAGTTCAGTACAGTACATAGGGTGAGGTGATGTATACACACTCTCCAAGACTCTCATTTCTATGGGTTTCGTCGTCCTCACCAAAGGCGACTCATCAGGAGACTATTTAATATTGAACTATATTCAAGTGAGACTAGACAAAAAAAAACTAAAATCATATTATCCGAAACAGTCAGAAAACTAGCCCCATATTGGCAGATCCCAGACCTCAGACTATATACTGTGTAAGTTTATAAGCCCCTCCAGTGTCAGGAATAGATAGTATGTGACAATACAGTATAATTCTTGTGTTTTTCTCCTATAGGGACTGCCCTAGTTTGGTAATGTAACTGCTGTTAATTAGTAGTGCAGACAAATTGTCCTAGACTAAACTCAGTCTTCAGACGGCCCAATATGTACCACTCAGGGAAAACTTACCTGCTCCAAAGATCATTAGCAGCTTCTAACTAATGGCCATGCTGCGGTCTGTCAGGGAATGAGTGCAATATCGTTATACAGACTAGGGATATGTGCAATCATAATGTCTGGGGGATCTGTGCCATTATTTAGTATGAATATGGAAATTATCTCTGAAAGGTAAGTGTTCCCTGAGCGGTATATACGGTATTTTCACATACTATCTATTCCTGACACTGGAGGGGCTTATAAACTTACACAGTATATAGTGTGAGGTCTGGGATCTGCCAATATGTGGCTAGTTTTCTGACTGTTTTGGATAACATGATACATGATTTTAGGGTTTTCTTCATCTAGTCCCGCTTGAATATAGTTCAATATCAAATAGTCTCCTGATGAATGAATGAATCCAATGAATATTCATTTCTGTTATGTAGCGGCACACGTGACCGCTGGCAGCAGCAGGAAGCCAGTGGCTGACACTGCGCGCTACTGAAGAACAATGAATACTCACCGCTATCTCTGATGAACAGTCCCGGTGAGCACTCCGGCAGCTGTGCAAATAACGCTATAACAACGCATTCCCATGCAATCCTATGGGAGTCCGCAATTGCTGTGCCCATGCCTTGGATTTTTTCGCTGTGGAATCGCATTGCGGTAAAATCCGCACCATGTCCATTAATTTTGCGGAATCTCGGCGATTCCGCTGCTATAGGATTGCATTGAAACGCTCACTTTACACATGTGGCTATGCCCACTATACGTAAAGTGAGTGCTTCATGTGCGGATGGTACCCAGGGTCTGGAGGAGACTTTCCTCCATGCCCTGTGTACCATATTCCTGTAAAAAAAAAATAGAATTAAAATAAAAAAAAATGGTTATATTTACCCTCTGTCGGCCCCCGGAGTCCTCCCGGCCCTCAGCCATGCTGCCAGCAACTCCTGTTCCCAGGGATGCATTGCGCGAATGACCTTTGTGACGTCACGGTTGCGTGACAGCTACGTCATCAGAGGTCATTCACGCAATGCATCCCTGGGAACGGAAGTTGCTGGCAGCGTCGCTAAGGACCGGGAGGACTTTGGGGGCCAACAGAGGGTAAGTATACACATATTTTTTTCTTATTTTTAGCATTCTATCTTTTACTACTGATGCTGCATAGGCAGCATCAATAGTAAAAAGTTGGTCACACTTGTCAAGCACTATGCTTGACAAGTGGGACCAACCTGTTTATCACTTTTTCAAGCGATGCTTCAAATCGGTTGGAAAGCGCTAGCATTATGGAAGCTAAAAACGCTTGCAAAATGCTTGTGTTTTGCCGGAAAACGCTTGCAAATTCCGCATGCATTTTACCCACGGCAGGGAGTTGTGGAAATGCTGCAGACAATTTTGCAGCATTTCTGCAGCGTGGGCACATAGCCTAAAACAATTGCTGGCATCGGAGCAGGACGCTGTGAGGGAGCCCTGGGTAGGTAAGTGTAATTTTTTTTTAATATTTTCTGATGGGGCCCTGCATACTAGGATGAGATGGGGGCCCTGCATACCAGGATAAGGATGGGGGCCCTGCACACCAGGATAGGGATGGGGCTATCATACTAGCATAGGGATGAGGGCGATCATTCCTGCCAGGATAGGGATGAGTGATCCATGCATACTAGGTAAGGATGAGATGGCCATGTGTATCAGGATGGGAGTGAAGGGACCATATATACCAGGATAGGGGATATTAAGTACAGAGTTGACCACATTTTTTGCGTTAATTTTTTTCCTAATTTCCTGCTCTAAAACCTAGGTGCGTCTTATCGTCCAAAAAATACGGTATATATTTTTTTTTTCAGTGAACTCATTCCTCATGTTTGGCCTCATTAAGATAAAAACATTCATACTCCGCTGGCGTGCCGGCTCCACTTCAGCGGTGTCGAGACTCACTGTCCCGAGGCTTATGTGAGGTTCTCACATCACACGAGCCCTGCACCCAATCAGCGGCAGCTTCACTGTTCCTTCCTTCGGACGTAGGTGGGGACAGTGACGTCAGCGCTGATTGGGCACAGGGCTCACATGATGTAAAAACCTCAAAAGAGACCCAAGAACACAAGTGCCAACACCGCTGAAATGGAGCCACCATGGGAGGTTTGTGTAAGTGTTTTTATTTTTAACAGGACCAAACATGAGGAATGAGAAGGGGTTGTCCAACTAGTTGTCAACCTTTTTATGAAAAATCCCACACAGGGAAAAGTCATTATTATACCTAGAGTGTGAGAAATGAATGACAGGAAAATCGTATTTTGTTGACCTTCAAAAATAACTCAGATGAGAAGAACCTATATATATTATTCACAGATTGTACAAAAACATGATGCACGCGGCGTGCGTTCAAGGATGGAATATTATATGGGAGTTTTATAGAATAAATTCAAGATGAGAATATTATATGGGAGTTTTATAGGATAAATTCAAGGTGAGAATATTATATGGGAGTTTTACAGGATAAATTCAAGGTGAGAATATTATATGGGAGTTTTATAGGATAAATTCAAGGTGAGAATATTATGGGAGTTTTATAGGATAAATTCAAGGTGAGAATATTATATGGGAGTTTTACAGGATAAATTCAAGGTGAGAATATTATATGGGAGTTTTATAGGATAAATTCAAGGTGAGAATATTATATGGGAGTTTTATAGGATAAATTCAAGGTGAGAATATTATATGGGAGTTTTATAGGATAAATTCAAGGTGAGAATATTATATGGGGGCTTTATAGGATAAATTCAAGGTGAGAATATTATATGGGAGTTTTACAGGATAAATTCAAGGTGAGAATATTATATGGGAGTTTTATAGGATAAATTCAAGGTGAGAATATTATATGGGAGCTTTATAGGATAAATTCAAGGTGAGAATATTATATGGGAGTTTTATAGGATAAATTCAAGGTGAGAATATTATATGGGAGTTTTATAGGATAAATTCAAGGTGAGAATATTATATGGGAGTTTTATAGGATAAATTCAAGGTGAGAATATTATATGGGAGTTTTACAGGATAAATTCAAGGTGAGAATATTATATGGGAGTTTTATAGGATAAATTCAAGGTGAGAATATTATACGGGAGTTTTATAGGATAAATTCAAGGTGAGAATATTATATGGGAGTTTTATAGGATAAATTCAAGGTGAGAATATTATATGGGAGCTTTAGAGGACAAATTCAAGGTGAGAATATTATATGGGAGTTTTACAGGATAAATTCAAGGTGAGAATATTATATGGGAGTTTTATAGGATAAATTCAAGGTGAGAATATTATATGGGAGTTTTATAGGATAAATTCAAGGTGAGAATATTATATGGGAGTTTTATAGGATAAATTCAAGGTGAGAATATTATATGGGAGTTTTATAGGATAAATTCAAGGTGAGAATATTATATGGGAGCTTTATAGGATAAATTCAAGGTGAGAATATTATATGGGAGTTTTACAGGATAAATTCAAGGTGAGAATATTATATGGGAGTTTTATAGGATAAATTCAAGGTGAGAATATTATATGGGAGTTTTATAGGATAAATTCAAGGTGAGAATATTATATGGGAGCTTTATAGGATAAATTCAAGGTGAGAATATTATATGGGAGTTTTACAGGATAAATTCAAGGTGAGAATATTATATGGGAGTTTTATAGGATAAATTCAAGGTGAGAATATTATATGGGAGATTTATAGGTTAAACCAAATACCAACAGAAAATAATCGACCCAAAACAAACATTTATCGGTAAAAAGAACTCTTTATTAGGTAAAGTATAAAAGAATTGCGCCATTTTCCAATACCCGTCACATCTCCATTTTTATCGGTCGTCCATGACAGCACCACCTGAGAGTGGGGATCCGCCCTTCAGGAACAGGAAACCTACAGATACAAAAGGGCGGCACCTCTCCCACGCATCAGTTGGTTTCCTGTTCCTAGAGGACGGGACTTCCTTCAGATCGTCCATCATGGAGTCGTCGAGGGATTCCCAGGCCGGCTGACCGACTCAGGTAGCGGGGGGATCTCCTACCTCGGTCAAGCTCGGGGTACCTGGAAGCGCCACGGTGGGGCTGGGTAGGTCGCCACGGCAGTGGTTAGAGCAGGCGGAGCAAAGGGTCCGGTGGACAGCCGTCTCCAGAATGCGGGCACCAGGTATGTATGCAGGCCCCTCCTGATGCATTTTCCCCCGGGGTCCGGTCTCAAACCCCCTCCGGCCAGGTCGGCGGTTGCGTCCGGTCGCCAAGCGCAGGCTGGCGCGCATGGGGGCGGCGGGCATACCGGAGCCGGGGGCGCCGTGCCGGCTCCTTTCCGCGCGCTCCCGCGGCCTCTGACGCGCGGCGGAAGTGACGCGGTGGAAGGGGCGGGGCCGGGAACGCCAAAACCGGAAGTCGGGTGCCGGCCGACTTCCTAGTGTGCGCCGCGTGTGCGCCGCGATCCGGGGGGACGCGCGGTACCCGAGGCGGTGGGGGGGACGGTTCATGCGGGGGAAGGTCGCGGGAGGGTTCCTGGGGGAGGTGCCGCGCCAGTGCCCTGCTGACCGGATACTGGGAGGCCTTAAAGGGCAGGAGGTGATGCTGCCGGGGTGCTTCTGAAGGCCCAGCGATGGATGACAGAACCCCCATAGAGCAGCAGGACGTGCAGGAGCACCCACAGAAGGAGGCCTCGGTGAAGCCTCATACGAGTGGAAGCGGACGAGTGAGCAGAGCCGCAGAAGTTCCTCCAGTCTAAAGGATTCCCCCTGCCTCCCTCCGTGATCCGGTACCTGCCTCATCTGCATGGGTAAGAGATCTCCGTGAATGTACCCTGATGCAGTGTTCCCTTATGCTGGTTTCGCAGGGGAGGAAAGCTACAGTAAAACAGAAGCACAGGGAATGTGCGCTCTGTAGTTGCCCCTTACCAGACGGCCACCCCAAAAGACTATGTCAGCCATGTGTGCGACAGACGGTAGGGGTTGGAAAGGGACGGGGCCCAGGCATAGACTGACAGGCCCTTGCACTCTCCCCCATCCTTACAGGGACAGAGATGAAAGCCCTATCTAAAAGGGACTCTTCTAGGGGGAGAGTATTTAGTTTCTCAGGGTCGGAGTCCTCAGCTGCCCCTAGGAACAATTACTCCACGGATTCCCCGGCCTCCACTTCATCCTCTTCGGATGAAGACTCAAGCCGATTCTGCTTCCCATTAGACCAGATGGACAAGCTAGTTAAAGCAATAAGGTCCACCATGGCAGTAGCAGACTCAAAGCCAGCACAAGGGAGTCCCTAGAGTGGTGGCTAGAAAAGGATAATTTGTCCAGAGGGGTTCCCTGGGAGTGTGACATATCCCCCATAGTCACTACGGATGCTAGCCCTTCCGGTTGGGGGGCTCATATGGGTGAAGTCCTAGTCCAGGGCCTATGGGACCATCACCAGATAAAAATGTCATCTAATTTGAAAAGAACTGACAGCAGTAGAGCAGGCAGCTAAGAAGTTACTTATGTATCTGCAGGGCCATCATGTGCGAGTGTTCTCCGACAATTAGGTCACAGTGGCTTGTGTCAACCACCAAGGTGGGACTCGTTCCAAACCCCTGAGGAATGTGGCAGAACGGTTGTTCCAACTAGCAGAACAGCCATTCTAAGCTGAATGTGCATGCCCTCGTCAGAGCGCAGCCGTTAAGCAGCTTGAGGCCGGGCCAGTACCGGCATGGGAGACTGGCTGGGAATCCCTTGTCCTGTTGACATAAATGCCGCAACCTACTAAAACAAGGAGAATGGTCCCTAAACAATTCAATCTTCGACCTGATTATACAAAAATGGAGACAGCCAGAGGTAGATCTCTTCGCCACCAAGGAAATTAAGACTATTCTGCTCCCAAAATCCCAGAGAGAACCCCCTGGCGGTAGATGCCTTTCTGATAAAGCGGGACTTCAGGCTAGCATACGCCTTCCCTCCCCTATAGCTACTACCCTTGGTGTTGAGAAAAATCAAGAGAGACAGAGCAAGGGTCATAGTCATTGCTCCATTTTTGCCCAGGAGGGCATGGTTCTCATGCCTCAGGACCATGTCGGTGTCCGATCCTTGGGTTCTTCCGGACATCCCGGATCTCCTATCCCACGGCCCAGTCTTCCACCCTCAGGTGGCTGGCCTACATCTGACGGCGTGGAGTTTGAGCGGGCACTCTTAAAAGAAAAAGACTTCTCCCCAGACTTGATTAACACCCTACTTAAGAATAGGAAGGCCATTACTACCAGGATCTATGCTAGAATTTGGAAGAAGTTCCTGCAGCGCTCTGAAATAGTTGCTGGGGGTTCAACTCCAATAAATCAGATCTTAGAGTTTCTTCAGAAAGGTCTGGATATGGGACTTTCCACTAGTACTCTTAAAGTACAAGTATCAGCTTTGGGGGCTCTCTTTAGCTGCAACATCGCAGGTAATTACTGGATCCGTAGGTTCATTAAGGCAGCAGGTAGGTCCAGGCCAGTAGTGAAGGATAGATTCATGCCATGGGACTTGAATCTAGTCCTTACGGCCATGACGGAAGCTCCATTCGAACCTATTTCATCAGCTTCCATTAAAAATCTGTCCCTCAAAGTAGCCTTCCTGGTAGCTCTAACCTCAGCTCGCAGAGTAAGCGACATCCAGGCATTATTTAGGCGTCCTCCTTATATACAGGTTAGGACGGGTAATACTCAGACCTGATCCGGCGTACTTACCTAAAGTGGTTTCTAACTTTCATAGGACTCAGGAAATAGTCCTTCCATCCTTCCTCCCTAATCCAGCTAATGAGAAGGAAGAAAAACTACATACCCTGGATGTTAGGAATTGCCTCATAGAATATCTGGCAGCTACCGATCCTTGGAAGAAAGATAATGCCCTATTTATTTCCCACCAAGGCCCTAGGAAAGGTTGTAGAGTGTCAAAAAATACACTAGCCAGGTGGATTAGAGAAGCAATTTCTGTAGCATACACTTCAAAAGGCAGGTCTCCACCTGGGAAGCTGAGGTCGCATTCCACCAGAGCCATGGCGACCTCGTGAGCCGAGAGATCAGAAGTCTCCATCGACCAGATATGTAAGGCGGCTACTTGGTCCTCTCCGAGCACCTTTTATAGTCATTATAGGCTAGACCTGGGTGCTTCCACAGACCTCTCTTTTGGTATAAGGGTGCTGCAGGCTGTAGTCCCTCCCTAAATAGTTATTACTCTCTGTAATTCTCTCAGGTGGTGCTGTCATGGACGACCGATAAAGTCTTAGTTACTCACCGGTTAACGGTATTTTTCGGAGTCCATGACAGCACCCGTATATTCCCTCCCTTTTAGTCTATTTTGGGTGTGCACTCCTGCCTCTTATACGTACACGGGTAATTTAAATAGTCGTGTATAGTATTGTATATAAGTTATGCTATTAACCATTGTGGTCCTCTGTGCTCTGTAATCCAACTGATGCGTGGGAGAGGTGCCGCCCTTTTGTATCTGTAGGTTTCCTGTTCCTGAAGGGCGGATCCCCTCTCTCAGGTGGTGCTGTCATGGACTCCGAAAAATACCGTTAACCGGTGAGTAACTAAGACTTTCGTGATCTTGGGTTGGGTGAGGGATTATTTTTTACGTGCCGAGCTGACGTTTTTAATGACATTTTGGTGGAGATACAATTTTTTTTGAACACCCGTTATTTAATGCAATATTGTGGCAACCAGAAAAACGTAATTCTGGCGTTTTGATTTTTTTCTTGTTATGCTGTTTAGCGATCGGGTTAATTCTTTTTTATAGTGATAGATCAAGTGATTCTGAACACATCGATACCAAATATGTATATGTTTTCTTTTCTTTTTATTTTGAATGGGGTGAAAGGGGGGTGATTTGAACTTTTATATATTTTTTTTATATATTTTTAAAAACACTTTTTTCTTTTTTGTCATTGTAAGACATACAGCATTGTATGTTAATTAACCAGACGACTATTTTTAGCAAACAAAGAATAATAGAATGTTATCTGTATGTTGGCTTTCAAATTTAAGTGTTGATTTCTGGTTGGTCAAGAAAACAGACTTTTGTTTGTGTAAGCCGGTAATATTGACTTTTATTGTGCGCTTATCCTTGATCACTGGTGATGTTTACTGATATGCTAATTATGCATTGTGTTATGGAGCCAGTTTGTTGGCTTCTAAAGCAGAGAGGGAAAAACTATGCAAATAGTTAAAATAATCAAGTAATGCTATAATAATCTCATCTCCATTCTTACCCTTTATGTAAATACTGAATGAGGGACACTTGTTAAGTCTAAAAATAGGTTACATAACTCTGCATAAAGAGTAAAGAGACAGCCAGAGAGATTCTGCCAAGACATCCATACATCCTAAAAGGACCAGAGACAGGACAGCAGACATTTTACATCATGGCTACATTATGAGGGACACAGATCTATCATTCT
Source organism: Dendrobates tinctorius (assembly GCF_039654945.1). Classification (NCBI taxonomy): domain Eukaryota; kingdom Metazoa; phylum Chordata; class Amphibia; order Anura; family Dendrobatidae; genus Dendrobates; species Dendrobates tinctorius. Next base: position 5,136,608 of record NW_027362032.1, on the reverse strand, counting down.
ATAGGAAACAACCTAGGGGTTTTCAGCCTGGGTTAGAAGAATACAGGTCTGCTCTATTGACCATTGATAAACCATGGATATGTTTGGAGACGGGTTGTGATCCTCAGATCAATTGGCCTTGTACCTTGTATGGACTCAATGGACTGCCATCTTCCTACACTTGTTGTCACCTCCTCTCTGTGTGTGGGCCACAGGTGGAGTAACCGACCCTGGAAGATGAAGCCAGGTTGTGATACTCGGATCAACTGGCCTTGTCTGGATTGTCATCTTCCTACGCTTGTCGTTACCTCCTCTCTGTGTGTGCCACAGGTGGGGGAGTGACCCTGGAAGATCTGTAGTCACAGCTGCTATTATCCCAGCGGGTCAGTGGAGGGTGAGACTCTGTAATGTGCCCCATCTTGGGTATTTTGCTGGGACTGTTCAATGTGTTATCTGCCTGTTTTGTGGTACAATAAAGCATTGCCCACACTGTTTTACCCTCACCCTGTGTTGTCTGAGTAGCATTTTGACCACGTTAAAATGACAGCGGGAGTTTGGCAGGACGATCTTTGGTCCATGTGGTTTCGGCTAGCGGACCGGAGCACCCACTACTTCCCCATGTCTCTACAGGCATGCTTCAATAGTGTCCATGGGAGATTAGAAGCTGCCATAACCCTATCGGTTCTGCTACATAGAGGCAATGACCAGATCTCCTGTGTGTAGCTCACTTGCTATGAGCGCCGACCATATTGTCAGCGCTCATAGGATCCAGCAATGGCAAAACCATAGAGGTCTTTTGGAGACCTCTAGCTGTCATGCCAACCCAAAGGTGACCCGCGATCACATGACAGGGTCACCGATGGGTGGAATTTCCGGTCCATCATGTGCCGGAAAAAAAACGTGGGCTCAGTGCTGGAGCCCACATCAAAGGGAGGGAGTCCGACATCAATGTACATTTACACCCAATGTCGGAAAGGGTTAAAGGGGATTGTTTTTACAGAGACAGAAGTGGTAATTAATCATGTATACATACAAATAATTACAGAAATACACAGCTTCTAATGGTAAATAGTATAGAGTTACCACAAGAAAATATAATTTGTGTAAACCATGTGTAGATATAAAAATTCAGGTAAATGTCAAATGTTGTAGCGCCATCTAGTGGCCATGTGCGAAAGTGCCATCATAGAGTAACATGTCTCCTAAGAGAGTGTCACTATCAAGGTAGAGATGAGATAAGTGCACCGTATTTATTGAGTATAAGATAAATCCATACATAGATATATGGAACCGGATTGTAGATCTGTCACTGGATATCAGTGTATAAGGGGAATAGATCCTGTGCACTTCCCAGGTCAATACGATTAGTCCCCAATACCCACAATTTTAAGCGTGTCCTGAAAACGCATTTATTCAGACTGGCCTATCGCCTCAACACATTAACCTAACCTATCCCTGTGTGGCAGAGCCAAAAGTTTTACCATAACCAGGTTCCCCGCATCATTCTCCCACATGCTTTATGCATCCATTAGCCCTCTGTGTCCGTACTGTCACACACCTAACATTATGGCTGGTCCATACAATCAGGGCAACTGTTACCACCCACCTTTCGTGTCTACCTCTTTCCTCATAGACTGTAAGCTTACGAGCAGGGCCCTCTTTCCTCTTGGTATTTGCTATAATCTGCTGTATGTGATTATTGTTATGCTGTAATGTCTATTGTCTGTACAAATCCCCTCTGAAATGTAAAGTGCTGCGGAATATGTCGGCGCTATAAAAATAAAATTTATTATTATTATTATTATTAAGGAGTTAAATTGAGTTCTGTCTATGTTGCATTTTCTTGTTGAAACTTATATTTTCTGTTCCCTTGAGAACCGAAACCAGATAACAGATAAATTCCTGTCTCTCAGCCTCCATGGCTTTCTCTGTGATTGAAACAAGCTGTGAAATCATTTTTATACTGCGCATGTCTGTAAATACTAAAATTCTTTGCTATAAAAGATGGAAGCCTAACTGATAAGCCAGAGGCGTCTTGGCAGGCATCCCGAGTTGTATCATACAGCTTGTGTCTGTGTAATTCTTCTCGACGGAGCTGATTTAATCAGAGACATATGGTGTCCTACACCCAAGAACATCGGTCCTTCGGGTGAAAGAAGTATCTGAAGGATCCCGACAGTTTCCTGGTGCCCGAACAGGGACCTGATATAGGCACCTCTCCAAGATTACCCGACCTCCGGACCACACCGGTTATTGATGATATTGTGAACAGCAGACCTAAACATCTGGCCAGGTAAGAGATCATTTTTCTCTTCTCTGCTCTTCATAATATATCATTTTAACTAAGGTCCGTATCAAGGGGAATCTAGTAGAGGAGGGGGCCGTAAAATCGGGTCTGTATAAGAACTCTGAGGAAATCGGGTGTGACATACATATGTAACTTTTGCTCGGATGAGAGGTTATTGCAGATTCTGCCTGTGTACTGCTATTTTTAGGAGAAGAACTGATGCAAATCATAACGGGTATGGTGATTGGACATTTGCAGGGACAATCCCAGACACAAACATAAGAAAGTTTCATTATGTCAAAAAGGGAGAACAGTGGTGGATATTGTTAGCATTAAATACACATATCCCATTGAGTAACACGTTGAGAGGTCAGACATTACGGAACCTAAGACTAGGTGAACAGTTCATACTACAAAGCCCAGACGGACAAGTTTTTCACAATAGACGGTTCCGCATTAGGAATCGAGGAGGTTGTTGAGTGACTACTTTGATTTGAAGGATTGTGGAAAGTAGAAAATAAGCTGCACAGTAGGTATCCGTTCAAAGAGTGGTGATATTGCCTAACTGGGTCATGTGACAGCGTCCTTTCGGGGAGGTCACCGCCTAAGCTTAAATCAACACCCTTTATGAATAAACCTTGTGACAGATAAGAGTATGATTGAATGAGCACAGGATCACAAAATAAGCCTGTGACAAGATATGACTGAAGAAACCCAGTGAATGGATATCCTGTTCACATCCCTGTGTGTTGTGGGAGTGCTTCTGTTTGCAGCATATATAGCGTACAAGTACACGAAACACGTAGTACAAAGAGGAACAGAAACTCCAGTCTGTTAGCACCTTAGGAAGAAGGTAACGAGGTATAGTAGAGCTGAGTCTTGAGCTTACCCAATACACCACCTAAGGCGGGGGACTAACAGAAGGGATAAGTGATACAGGATAAGAAAATGGGAAACAGTCAGGGGAGAACAGCGGAAGAAGGAAAATTGCTATGTGAAATAATAAAAGATAGATGTGGAAGTAGTGCAGCAAAAGACTTAAAGGTGGTACTAAGAGTTTTTAAGCTAAAAGGTAAAGAAGCTTTAGACGAAGAAAAATGGAAGGAGATAAAAGACACAAAATCAGGAAGAATTGCAGACAACGGGTGGGGTGAACAGGTAGAGGCATGCATTAAAGTATCACAGGTCGCTAAGCGAGAAAACTGGGTGTATAATGAGAAAACAAAAAGATGGATACGCCCCAAAGAATTTAGCCCTGTGCCTGAGAAACAGGAACCACCACCCTATCCTGCCCCAACCCGTATAACAGCCCCACCTACAGTGCCGGTTATACCACCGTCCACCGGACTGTGCCCTGATGTACAATCACCATCACCTGATAATGGCAATCCAGGATGGATTTGTAGTAATTGTGGTCAACAAAATCCAGACTGGAGAGATGCTTGCCTAACCTGTGGAGCACCCCGTTATCACCACCCTAGCAGGTTAGCCCCTGTTAGGACTCAAACACGCCCTTTTAGGGAAGTAGATGAACAGGGTGTTACCCACACCAGACAGATTCAAACTAATCTTTATACTCCATGGTCTGCCCCAGAATGTATGTCATTATTGTCCAATGCTCCAGATCCAACTACCTTTCCTATGGGGTTTACCCGATACATAAGACAAGTACTGACCGTACACAGAGGGACCTGGTTGGATGGGGAAGACCTATGTAGATTAAAATTACCTATAACTACCCAAGGGGAGTTTTCACAGACTATTGGACCAAATAGACCTGCTGATAATGACCAAGAGGGTAATCCTCGAACTCAGGCTTCAAGAGAGCCCTTTTTAACTGCCCTTGACAATTTTATGCAGACAAAACAGAGACAGAGAGGTAACATGACAGCCATACCGCAGAAACCGGGACAATCAGTAACCGATTTCTTCCGGATATTGGAAACGGCTTTCCAAGATGAGGGTCTTGATACAAATAATGAGGGAGTATCAAGACTATTGGCAAAAGCCTTCATGGAAGGGTTACTCAAAGAAATACGAGATCCCCTGAAAATAAGCACCCCTGATTGGAGGTCAGTACCTGATGCCCATGGATTAAGACAAAAAGCTATGGGAATCGAATTAGATGTGCAGGAAAGGAAGAATGCACCACCAGCAAAAACAAGGGTAGCGGTGACCCAATTTGACAATCAAGGAAATCCAATCAGTGAGGTTAGGAGGAGAACTTTTACATGTCACTATTGTAAGAAGCCAGGTCATTTCCAGAGAGATTGCCGTAAGAGAAAAGCGGATAGAGAATCTCAGCCTAGAAGGGAGGAATCCACTGACTGACTAGGTGCAATTAGAATGCAACTTGACTCTAGGGAACCAGTAGTTAAAATCAAAGTCAACGGGAAAAAGGTACCCTTTCTAGTAGATACCGGAGCAACCTCTTCGGTGGTCAATGACAAGGTAATAACTCCAGATCTCCTTTCAGAATACTCAACCTTTGTTTCAGGATTTAGTGGGCAATCTAGCTTAATCCCTTTTAGCAAACCTCTGCCAGTTAAAATAGGACCTAAAATGTTCCTGAATAAGTTTTTATTTGTCAAAAGAGCACCTATTTGCCTATTAGGAGTAGATGTACTAAAGAAACTACAGGCAGATATCAAATTTGCAGAAGACGGTACAGTGCATCTTACTATCCCAGATGGGGATGAGGACACTCTTGAGGCTTGCATGATAATTCAAGCCCTTGAGTCACAAAGTCCTGATGACACTTGTGACACCACACCACATCCGTGGGACCCAGCCTTAGATAAATTGCCCGACACCCTGTGGGCAAAAGGGAATGCAGATATTGGTTTACTTCCCGTATCCCCAGTTGTGGTGGAGGTACCCGTGGACACAAGGTTGCCTCAGCTGCGGCAGTATCCCATTAGTGCCCAACAAGAGGCTGCCATTGAAGCACAAGTCACTGATCTTGTAAACAACGGAGCATTGGTACCGATCAAATCACAAGCTAATACGCCATTGTTTCCTGTCAAAAAGAAAGGAGGACCGGGTGACGCTCCAAAATATCGCATGGTTCATGATCTGAGAGAAATAAATAAAATCCTTGTTCCTTTGACACCTGTAGTACCTAACCCACACACGTTATTGGCGAAAATCCCTAGCCAATCGAAATGTTTTTCAGTAATTGATTTGTCAAACGCATTCTTCTCAGTACCTCTTCACAAAAACTGTTGGCACTTATTTGCTTTTACGTTTAAAGGCAAACAATATGCCTGGACCAGACTGCCACAAGGCATGCAGCATTCACCCACATTATATACACAAGCATTACAGTCTGTGTTGGCCGGCTGGCCACACCCACCTGACATTGCGCTCCTACAATACGTGGATGACCTATTGCTTTGTGCACCTGATGAGCCTAGCTGTAAAACCCATACGCTATCATTATTGATATTTTTATCAGACAATGGGTGTAAGGTCAACAGAGAGAAATTACAGTTCTGTCAACCAAAAGTTGTATTTTTAGGACATTGTCTGTCTCATGGTACCCGACACTTAACCAATGACAGAATCACAATTGTCCAACAGATGAAAGAACCAAAAACTCATAAGCAGTTGAGAGCATTTTTGGGCTTAGTTTCTTCCTGTCGCCAATGGGTCATACATGCTAGTGAACACATGCAGCCACTGTATGATTGTATCAACACAACACCCTTTCAACTGACTGATACCGCACGAACCTCATTTCAGTATCTAAAGAAGGCCATAATATCAGCCCCAGCATTAGGCATACCCAATTATGATATGCCCTTCCAACTTATGGCTGCTGAAATCAGAGGGCATGCTACTGACATTCTGACACAGAAACATGACAAAAAGAATAGACCCCTTGCATACTATTCTGCTAAGCTAGACTCTGTAGCACAAGGAACACCATCCTGTGTCAGAGCAGTTTCTGCAATTGCATTACTACTTGACAAGGTTTCTGATATTGTATTGGACAACCCACTAACTGTCTGTACCACACATGATATATACGGTATCCTGAATCAGGTTTCTGCTAAACATATTTCTATGGCCAGACAACTCAGACTACAATGTGCCTTGCTTATGCCTCCTAATGTTACGTTCACCAAAACTCAGAATCTGAATCTGGCTACACTGTTGCCAATTGCGGATTCTGAAGGGGGGGATAGATGAGGTAAATGAGGAACAATTGTCACTTTCTTTTGAACCCCCACACGAAGTTGAATATGAACATGACTGCATAGAACTGATGCTGCAAGAAGTTGTTGGCTTGCCCAATGTCACAGACACACCACTGCTAAATCCAGATTTTGTACTTTTTGTGGATGGCAGCAGATATGCCGATGACACTGGAAAATTCCACACAGGATATGCTGTGGTGTCACCACATGAGATTATTGTAGCAAAGGCACTTCCACCCCATATGTCCGCTCAGGAAGCTGAGCTAACAGCTCTGAATGAAGCATTAAAACTTTCCAAAGGAAAAACAGCAAATATCTACACTGACTCAAGATATGCCTTTGGGATAGCACATGATTTTGGGGTTTTGTGGCGCACAAGGGGTTTCATGACAGCAGCAGGAACACCCATAAAACATGCCACACTGATCAGAGAAATCCTCGAGAATGTGGCCCAGACACAGGAGGTGGCCATTATGAGGGTGCCAGCACACACCAGAAAAGACAACATGGAAGCGAAAGGCAACGAGAAAGCAGACCAGGCGGCAAAGCAAGCTGCTTTGGGAACTCCAGAAAAGGTAAACATAGTGCAACAGGATGCATTGGGATTGTTTACAGACCTACAAAAGTTCCAAGAAGACTCCGCCCAGACAGACAAGGAAACTTGGGAAAAGATGGGTGCCGAAAAAACAGACGGAATGTGGAAGAAAGATCAGAAGTACTGTTTGCCTAGGGTTTTATATCCGAGGATGGCAGAAGCAGTTCATCTTCCAACTCACATGTCCGCCAATGGAATGACACGCCTAGTCACGAACGTTTGGATTGCTCCTGGGTTTGGGAAGATGGCGCAGCTACACTGTACCACCTGTCCCATATGCCTAGCACACAATCCCGGACAAGTAGTGAAGACTCCACGGAAACACAGTCCTAGGCCGTTATATCCTTTCCAGAGACTGCAGATTGACTACATTCAACTCCCCAGAAGTGGACCATATGAATATGTTCTGGTGTGTGTTGACATGTTCTCTGGATGGCCAGAAGCCTACCCGGTGAAAACGGCTACAGCTCGAACCACTGCAAAGAAACTAGTGATGGAACTAGTACCACGATTCGGTGTACCTGAAACAATTGAATCAGACAGAGGCACACATTTTACTGCTGAGGTAATGCAAAATGTCATGCAAATGATAGGTGTAGAACAAGCATTTCATACACCCTATCACCCACAGAGTTCAGGGAAGGTAGAGAGAATGAACGGGACACTAAAATTGAAAATACAGAAAACCATGGAACAGACCCATAGACCATGGCCAGAGTGTCTCCCATTAGCATTATTCTCAGTAAGGTACACACCCACAGGGAAAACTAAACTGTCACCCTTCGAGATATTGTTTGGAAGACCACCAAACACAGGGTTGTACTACCCACAGGTTTTAACACTTAATGTGGATGGTTTGACTAGTTACGTAATCCAGTTACAAAAGCATTTAACTCAAATGCATTCTCTAGTTTTTTCTTCCATTCCAGATCCGGATAGTGTGGAAGGAACACACTGCCTACAACCTGGTGATTACGTATATGTCAAGAAACACTCCAGAAAGACGCTTGGACCCCGATACCAAGGTCCTTATCAAGTACTCTTGACAACGCCTACCTCTGTCAAGTTAGAAGGACGATCAACCTGGATCCACGCATCACATTGCAAACTAGCCACAGGAGTCAATAAGAATATATAAAAGAGCATAAAGTTTTGGTTTTTTGCATTTCCTATAATGACAGTAGCTGCATGGGACAGTTTAAATTCTCCGATGCCATTGAATAATAGGGTTATACAACATCATGAGAAATTACTGAGAGATTGGTTGAATGATACTCAGCCTCCAGCAGATTGCTGGATCTGCACGTACTCACCAGTATCAGCCACGAGTATTCCCTTTCTTGTTATCCCTGTCCCACCCGAAGAGTTATTCGCTTGGACTGACTGTTCTGACACACTCGCTAATAATTCCACAAATAATATGAAGTTATGGAATATGACTATCGGTATACCTGTTGTGGGATGGGTAGGATATCCCTGGTGGCAAGGTAACCTTTCAGGAAGTAGCACTCACCTTCAATATTTGGCATATAAGGGGGGGGCTTGGGTACCTAGGAATAGGACTCGATTAATCAACTTGGGGCAAGTTCCAACGTACGGCCTACAAGTTAGTTTTAGTGTAACTTCCCACTCTACTGATGCCTTCAAACCAATACTGCTAGAAAGAAGGTTGCATAATACGTCCTGGGAGTATTCCAATTTATTTCCCCAGGGCAATAATGAAACTTGTTTTAATATTTCAGGTAATATACCTTGCAACGAGTCATCTGGATATGAGAAAGGAACTCCCACCTGTGGAAATCCCGATGTAGGGTATTGTAGCCCTTTAGGACAACTTCCAAATTGGTGTATGCTTCAGAATGTATCTGCGTTCATAGATTTAGTCCATAGACTGGTATTACAACATTCAGCCTTATGGGATTTACCTAGTGATATGTTCTGGGTATGTGGAGACAATGCATATAAATGGTTGCCAGTAGGGGTAAGAGGTACTTGTACTCTGGGACATTTGACTCCGGCTACCTTTATCATTCCAAACCGACAATTGGATATGCAGGCAGTACCCAAACATACATTATACAAAAGAGCAGCAGATAATACACCTCGTCCTTCTGGGAGACCACATATAGTGCAGATGAGTGTGGCTAATAAAATTGTTAGTTCTATTTTTATCTATCCTATGATCACGCAAATGTGGGATAAATTGGTTAGGGCTACAGATTATTTAGATGATCAAATCTGGGATATATTGGATATACTTAACACCACTGTTGCTGTCCAGAATCAACTTATTATAGTTACTAACCAACATACCATAGTACTGGATTATTTAACGGCAGCACAGGGTGGCATGTGTCAGGTCGTCGGACCCGCTTGCTGTCATTATATAGATCCCAACAACACTATAAAGTTAAAGCTAAAATTAGAGGATGTTCAAAAACTTAGAGATCAGTATGATAAAGACAATGATCGCAATAAAGATAGTTGGTGGTCAGATACTTTCTCCTTTCTGAATCCAGTCAATTGGTTTAAGGGTATAGGAGGTTGGATAGCTGGGATTATACTAAGTCTACTACGTATTGTTGTTTGTCTCCTTGTATTATATGTATTTTTGAAACTTGTTTTTTGGTGTTTTTCTGTATGTAAGAAAAAATACAGAAACAGATGAGAAAGATAAGTTAATGACAGAACATATACCAAAGTTGATAATTGTTTTCTTTAAGTTTTAGGTTGACATCTCATTTCTGGCATGAAGGAGCGTACTCTTGTGACGACAGACGTGGCCTTAGTAACTGGGGGATGGAGAGGGTAAAAGAAGATACCTGTCTCCCTCGGGCAACCCGTCGGCCTGGGATAGTACCTGGTGAATAGGACACTATCAGCTGTCATGCAGTGTTCCAGATTGTGAAGAATAAAGATGTCAAAGGGGGGAATGATAGGAACTGAAGGAGTTAAATTGAGTTCTGTCTATGTTGCATTTTCTTGTTGAAACTTATCTTTTCTGTTCCCTTGAGAACCGAAACCAGATAACAGATAAATTCCTGTCTCTCAGCCTACATGGCTTTCTCTGTGATTGAAACAAGCTGTGAAATCATTTTTATACTGCTCATGTCTGTAAATACTAAAATTCTTTGCTATAAAAGATGGAAGCCTAACTGATAAGCCAGAGGCATCTTGGCAGGCATCCCGAGTTGTATCATACAGCTTGTGTCTGTGTAATTCTTCTCGACGGAGCTGATTTAATCAGAGACATATGGTGTCCTACACCCAAGAACATCGGTCCTTCGGGTGAAAGAAGTATCTGAAGGATCCCGACAGCACTTATAGATGAATAGCTTATATAATGAGAGGACACAGAGCAAAGGGTATAAATAGTGAGAGAATAAAGAGCTGACAGCGCATTACATCCCTGGAGTACAGATAGGAGATATAAAGTGCAGCCAGTGCTATATGGGATATCCCAGGAATACAGCACAGCCCATATAGTGTAAAGGAGGAACCATCCTAACAAGAGATGGAGATTACAGATCCTACAGACGACATGCCGGGAGTGTACAGAGAAAGATGGCAGATTCACCACTATTCCCTATTACGGGCATTTCACCCCGTCAGCTTCCTCAGAGAGGGTATGGATAAGGCCGGGGTCACACTAACCAACGCAAAATACGGTCAGTATTTTACATGCGTAATACAGATGAATGGCCCCTAAACAGTGCTCCATATGTCATCCGTAATCAAGGTGTGGTCGCGTATTTTGCGCATGTAAGAATCCGTATGTAATCCGTATGGCATCCGTATGGTGAGATTTTCTCGCCGCCTTGCAAAATGGACATATAATGGAGCCCTATGACAGGGTTTCTAACAGAAACCAAAGAATAGATATAGACACATAGAGTGCATATATAGATATATATATAATTAGAGTTGAGCGAAACGGGTCGAAAAAATTCAAAAGTCACCGACTTTTGGCAAAGTCGGGTTTCATGAAACGAAACCCGACCCTAGGATGAGGTCGGCCACGAGGTCGGCGACTTATGCGCCAAAGTCGCGTTTCAAAAGTATGTTTTGCGCTCTTTTTCAGCCAATCAGGATCCACGGACACTGTGGGCAACGTGATGACCTAGGCACCGGTCACCACCATCTTTCAGAAGGGCATGCAAGTGATTGGCTTGCTTTGGTTTGCGTCACAGGGGGTATAAAAGGGCGTGCACGCCGACCGCCATTTTACTTCTGCCGATCTTAGTATAGGGAGAGGTTGCTGCTGATTCTGTAGGGAGAGCGTTAGGCAGGGAAGAAGACAAGCGATTTGGCCTGCACAACACACAAGTCACTGTGTGTGCAGTGCAAGGGGAGGCTATATAGTGGTGTATCAGTGGTGTTGGTTGTTGGTTGTTGGGCTGCCTTTTAAGGCTTCCTGACACGCTGGCATTGCTGTTTACCCACTGCTCTGCAAACTGCTTTTTTAAAAGCAATCCAATCTCCCTTATCCTCTCGTCACTTTTGTCACAGGCAGCTGTGCCATCGAGCCTGTCACATAGCGCTCAGATATCAGTGGGCCTCACACAATCCACAAGTGTCCAGTGTCCAAAAGTGTGCGCAGAGATTCAAAATCTCCATTATCCTCTCGTCACTTTTGTCACAGGCAGCTGTGCCATCGAGCCTGTCACATAGCGCTCAGATATCAGTGGGCCTCACACAATCCACAAGTGTCCAGTGTCCAAAAGTGTGCGCAGAGATTCAAAATCTCCATTATCCTCTCGTCACTTTTGTCACAAGGCAGCTGTGCCATCGAGCCTGCCACATAGCGCTCAGATATCAGTGGGCCTCACACAATCCACAAGTGTCCAGTGTCCAAAAGTGTGCGCAGAGATTCAAAATCTCCATTATCCTCTCGTCACTTTTGTCACAGGCAGCTGTGCCATCGAGCCTGTCACATAGCGCTCAGATATCAGTGGGCCTCACACAATCCACAAGTGTCCAGTGTCCAAAAGTGTGCGCAGAGATTCAAAATCTCCATTATCCTCTCATCACTTTTGTCACAGGCAGCTGTGCCATCGAGCCTGTCACATAGCGCTCAGATATCAGTGGGCCTCACACAATCCACAAGTGTCCAGTGTCCAAAAGTGTGCGCAGAGATTCAAAATCTCCATTATCCTCTCGTCACTTTTGTCACAGGCAGCTGTGCCATCGAGCCTGCCACATAGCGCTCAGATATCAGTGGGCCTCACACAATCCACAAGTGTCCAGTGTCCAAAAGTGTGCGCAGAGATTCAAAATCTCCATTATCCTCTCGTCACTTTTGTCACAGGCAGCTGTGCCATCGAGCCTGTCACATAGCGCTCAGATATCAGTGGGCCTCACACAATCCACAAGTGTCCAGTGTCCAAAAGTGTGCGCAGAGATTCAAAATCTCCATTATCCTCTCGTCACTTTTGTCACAGGCAGCTGTGCCATCGAGCCTGTCACATAGCGCTCAGATATCAGTGGGCCTCACACAATCCACAAGTGTCCAGTGTCCAAAAGTGTGCGCAGAGATTCAAAATCTCCATTATCCTCTCATCACTTTTGTCACAGGCAGCTGTGCCATCGAGCCTGTCACATAGCGCTCAGATATCAGTGGGCCTCACACAATCCACAAGTGTCCAGTGTCCAAAAGTGTGCGCAGAGATTCAAAATCTCCATTATCCTCTCGTCACTTTTGTCACAGGCAACTGTGCCATCGAGCCTGTCACATAGCGCTCAGATATCAGTGGGCCTCACACAATCCACAAATGTCCAGTGTCCAAAAGTGTGCGCAGAGATTCAAAATCTCCATTATCCTCTCGTCACTTTTGTCACAGGCAGCTGTGCCATCGAGCCTGTCACATAGCGCTCAGATATCAGTGGGCCTCACACAATCCACAAGTGTCCAGTGTCCAAAAGTGTGCGCAGAGATTCAAAATCTCCATTATCCTCTCGTCACTTTTGTCACAGGCAGCTGTGCCATCGAGCCTGTCACATAGTGCTCAGATATCAGTGGGCCTCACACAATCCACAAGTGTCCAGTGTCCAAAAGTGTGCGCAGAAATTCAAAATCTCCATTATCCTCTCGTCACTTTTGTCACAGGCAGCTGTGCCATCGAGCCTGTCACATAGCGCTCAGATATCAGTGGGCCTCACACAATCCACAAGTGTCCAGTGTCCAAAAGTGTGCACAGAGATTCAAAATCTCCCTTATCCTCTCGTCACTTTGGTCACAGCTGTGCCATCGAGCCTGTCACATAGCGCTCAGATATCAGTGGGCCTCACACAATCCAAAAGTGTCCACTGTCCACAAGTGTGTGCAGAAATTCTAAATCTCCCCTGTCCTATAGACACCTTGTACCTTGTTTTACATTACTATATAGTTTGTTGGATTTTGTCTACATTTCTACCAAAAATGAGGAAGGCTGGGGGAAGAGGCCGTGGAATTGGGCGGGGGTTGGCAGCTGGTAATGATGGTGTTGGTGGTGGATCTGATGGTAGTGGCAAGAGCAAAATAGGACCGAATGCAGGAGATGCTGACCCTGCGTCATCGTCTGGCTACATAAGGCCTCGAACGCTTAGTTTTCTAGGAGTTGGCAAACCGCTCTTAAAGCCAGAGCATCAGGAAAAAAGTTTTGTCTTACATTGCTGACTCAGCCTCCAGCTCTATCGCCTCCTCTTCTTCAGTTGTAAAAAGTAAAAGCACTGAGTCGTCATTGGAGGCTCATGTTCATGAACCACACTTTTCCTTGTGTCCTTCACCCCAACCAAGATTGAAGGATGACGCAGGCCATACTACTGATTACTCCATGGAGCTGTTTTCACATACCATGCCTGGATTATCAAGTGAAATGGTGAATTACCCAGGCCAAGATGAATCTGACATGGAGTGCACTGATGCACAGCCGCTGATGGATGATTCTGCTGGTACATTCACTCAGAGCACTACATTGTCCTCGCAGTGTACAGAGCCAGATTCTGACCCTGATGAGACTCAGGTGCCCCTTCCCGCACACTATACCACCATACACGGTGACACAGAGGAAGGTGCACATGACATAGAAGAGGAGGTGATGGATGACCCAGTTGTTGACCCAGATTGGCATCCATTGGGGGAAGAGGGTGCTGCTTCCAATAGCTCAGATGAGGAGCATCCACAGCAGACATCGACATCGCAACAGCTGTTATCTGGCAGGCCCGGAGCACTCCAAAGACAGGTTCCAAACATCAAAAGAGTTGCTGGACAGCTTGTCCAGAGGGTCAAAAGATCACAGCGTGCTAGGCCGCAAAATGTCTGCCAAAGTAGGAAGAGTGCAGTGTGGCACTTTTTTGAACAAAATCCTCATGATCAGGCCAAGGTTATCTGTAAGAAGTGCGCAAAGACCTTTAGCCGAGGGAAAAATCTGAAAAATTTGAATACCAGTTGCATGCTTAGACATTTAACCAGCATGCACTTGCAAGCATGGACACAACACCAAACCTCAAGTGCCACATGTGCAACTGATCACAACGAAGGTAGTCAGCAACGCTACATTGTTTCCCCCACTGTAAGCCCACCGGTTAGCACAGCAGCAAATGTTGAGGTGTCGTTGCAAGACCACAGCAGTCAGGGAATCCCACTGTTATATCAACGAAAGACTGATTCTAGGCCATCAGAAAGAACACCAACTCCATCACCATCATCAACCCTCTCTCAGTCCGCCCTGTCCACCGCTACTTCCACCATATGCAGCTCTCAAGTCCAGCTCACCCTCCCAGACACTATGAGTAGGTCAAGAAAGTACTCAGTCTCTCATCCGCGTACACTGGGTTTGAACGCCCACATTGCCAAACTAATCTCGTTTGAGATGATGCCCTTTCGGTTGGTGGAAAGCCCAGCTTTCCGCGAACTCATGGCCTATGCAGTACCACGCTATGACCTACCCAGTCGCCACTTCTTCTCTCGCAAAGCCATCCCAGCCCTCCACCATCATGTGAAAGACCGCATTGTCCATGCACTCAAGCAGTCAGTGAGCGGAAAGGTGCACCTCACAACTGATGCATGGTCCAGTCGGCATGGCCAGGGCCGTTACGTGTCCATCACTGCGCACTGGGTTAATGTGGTGGATGCAGGGTCCACAGGGGACAGCGGTGGTGGGACAGTGCTGCCTAACCCACGGTATAGGAAACAGTTGGCTGTAGGCGTTCGACCCTCCTCCTCCTCCTCCTCCTCCTCCTCCAGAAGCGAAAGCTCGTCCACAGAGCGCAGTCGTACGAGCACTCCATCTGCAGCTGCCACTGTTGCACACGATGTGTCCCCCTATCGAGCAGCTAGTGGAAAGCGTCAGCAGGCTGTGTTGCAGATGATGTGTTTGGGCGACAGACACACCGCCGAGGTGCTGGCCGAGTACTTGAAGCGACAAACTGAGTCATGGCTGGGCAGTGTACATCTTGAGGCAGGCAAGGTAGTTAGTGATAACGGCCGTAATTTTGTGGCAGCCATAGTCCTTTCAAAACTCAGCCACATACCTTGCTTGGCTCACACCTTGAACCTGGTGGTGCAGTGCTTCCTCAAAAATTATCCGGAGTTAACAGCCCTGCTCCAGAAGGTGCGAAGACTGTGCGCGCACATCCGCCGGTCGCCTGTACACTCCGTTCGTATGCAGAAGCTGCAGCGATTGCTCCACCTTCCCAACCACCGCCTCATTATCGACATTGCAACAAGGTGGAACTCCACCCTGCACATGGTGGAGCGGCTGTGCGAGCAGAGGCAGGCCATAATGCATTTGTGGGAGGATACACGGCCAGGCACTTTGAGAGCAGACATGGAGTTGACAGGCATGCAGTGGTCGAAGCTGAAAGACCTTTGTAAAGTCCTTCAGTGTTTTGAGGAATGCACACGGCTGGTAAGCGTAGACGACGCCATCCTATGCATGAGCATCCCACTTATGCGTCTGCTCATGCAAACTTTGACGCACCTTAAGGAGCAGGCGTCTGCAGCCAATGTTGATGAGGAGGAAGAGGAGGAGGGAATCCTTGATGACATTCAGCCATTGTCTGCTCAGGGACCTCTCCTGGACGAGGTGGAGGAAGAAGAGGAGGAGGAGGAGGATGATGGGGATGATTACTTAGGGGAGGAGGATGCATCTCGTGGGGCAAGTGAAAATGTTGGCGTGGCAAGGTCTGGTACAGGGTTTGTGCGTGACTGGAGGGATGTGGATTTGCCAGAAAGTGCTCCTCCACCCAGCACTCGCAGTGCATCATTGACACCGGGAACATTGGCCCACATGTCAGATTATGCCTTGCGGATCCTAAAAAGGGACCCCCGCATTGCCAAAATGATGAACGATGACGACTACTGGTTGGCCAGCATCCTGGATCCACGCTATAAAGGCAAATTACAAAACATCATGCCACAGGAGAACCTTGACCTAATATTGGCTAATAAACAAGCAACTCTGGTAAATCGGTTGCTTGAGGCATTCCCAGCACACAGCAGCGGTGATGGTTCTCACACGAGCCGTACGGGCCGGGGGCAGCTTGGCATAGGTGTTCGTGGTGCACACAGCAGAAGTGGCGTTGGAGACAGGGGTTTCATGACAATGTTGTGGACTGATTTTTCAAATACCGCTCACACAACTGGTAATACTGCATCGATGGAAAGTGACAGGAGACAGCAGTTGTCAACTATGGTTACAAACTACTTTTCCTCCCATATCGATGTTCTCCCACACAGGTCATTCCCCTTTGACTATTGTTCCGCTAAACTGGACACCTGGCCTGAATTGGCCCAATATGCCTTACAGGAGCTCGCTTGCTCAGCTGCAAGTGTGCTATCGGAAAGAGTCTTCAGTGCAGCTGGATCAATCCTGACAGAAAAAAGGACCCGTCTGTCAACCCAAAATGTGGATGATCTAACCTTCATTAAAATGAACCACGCATGGGTTTCCAAGGGTGACAGAAAAATGGCTTGCTTTGGTCCACCTCTTCCTGGTACTTCACTTATTTCGCCTTTTGCATCAGATGAATGTCCAACATCAACATATGCCACTTTCTAAAACTCCCTAACTGTGCTGCCTCCCCCCCCATGGCCGGGGTCAACACCTAGCGCATGACACCGTGCGAGT
Source organism: Dendrobates tinctorius (assembly GCF_039654945.1). NCBI lineage: Eukaryota > Metazoa > Chordata > Amphibia > Anura > Dendrobatidae > Dendrobates > Dendrobates tinctorius. The sequence goes on along the minus strand of NW_027362032.1, from coordinate 5,119,436 downwards.
GCCGTTGCCCTGGACAGGTGGGTAGGCCGACTCTTGGGCGCGGGCACTGGCACAGGGTCCCTCATAGTGCGATCAAGTGTCTCTGACGGTGGTGGTGCACACCCGCCATCAGACACACCGCTGTACTATGAGGGGCCCAGTGCCAGTACCGACGCCCACGAGTGGGCCCCCCTTGCTTGGGCAGGGCCCCAGCATTTGCAATCTTTACCTCTCCCTGCTCCTCCGCTGTGTAATCTGGGCCGTCAAATCCATACTGGGCCTAACACCGTCTGAGCCTGCCTCCTGAGACATATATTTTGAATGTGTACGCTATCCACACATGTTATCCAGGGATACGGTACCCTTTCTAACCTTTGTGCAATCACGTGCAATCCATACTGGGCCTAACACCGTCTGAGTCTGCCTCCTGAGACATATATTTTGAATGTGTACGCTATCCATACATGTTATCCAGGGATACGGTACCCTTTCTAACCTTTGTGCAATCACGTGCAATCCATACTGGGCCTAACACCGTCTGAGCCTGCCTCCTGAGACATATATTTTGAATGTGTACGCTATCCATACATGTTATCCAGGGATACGGTACCCTTTCTAACCTTTGTGCAATCACGTGCAATCCATACTGGGCGTGAGAACGGCTGGCGAGCTGTTAAGCAAGCTACAGCACCTGTCCAGACAAGTACAGGGATTCCCTAGCGAGGAGACTTATTTGATTGTTTTCAATGTTGGGACAGCAATTTTTGGGGAGCACTATACTCTGGAGAATGATAGATGGGGCCCACCATACACTGGAACATTCCAAAGGTGGACATCAGACACTGGAGCAGCATTTACAGGGCCCATTATACACTAGAGCATTAGAAATGGGGCCCATTATGTTTGGAGCATTATTTGGGCCCATAAGACAGTGGAGCTTCATCCATGGGGACCAACATATACTGTAGCATTATGTGGAGCTCATCATATACTGTTTCAAACATTATATGGGACCAATGATTCTGTATGGAGAAATAGATGGGCCTCGTCATGAGATGTAAAAAGTGAGGTATTTTTCATTGTACTATACCGCTATTTATCTGCCGTATCGGAGCATGATGAGTTGTGGTATGTGTTAAAGGGGCGCTCTTTCGCCCAGGGCACATGAAAACCTGGAGCCAGCCCTCCCCCCCCACAGTTTGTAGCCAAATAACCCCCATTTTTCAGTGCGTAACTTGTATTATGAAGTTAATTAAGGTTGACAAGCTTAAGTAAGAAGAATTGATGCTTTTGGCATTCAAATGGGCACTGTAGGTGTGTTTCCTGTCCTCCTCTCACTGCCGACTTTTATTCCCCATTGACTTACATTGGGTTTCGTGTTTCGGGACGACCCCGACTTTTCCCTATAATCGGACGATCTTGCTCGACCCGACTTTTGGAAAAGTCGGGTTTCACGAAACGAAACGCGACCCTAAAAAACCAAAAGTCGCTCAACTCTATATATAATGTATTCTATGTGTCTATATCTATTCTTTCGTTTCATTATTAAACCTGTCAGTGTGAGTTTACTGTATAGCGCACTGAACTGCCGGCTTTGCTAAAAGACACCAGGTGCGTATTTCTCGCAAGTCACATGTGTGGTCCGTGTGTAATCCGTATTTTTTGCGCACCCATAGACTTGCATTGGCGTACTACGGACGTACTACTAGTACGCTGACAATCGCAGCATGCGATTGGCACGGAGCCTAGAATACGGATGAGAAATATACGGCTGGTGCGAGTGACCCCATAGAGAATCATTTGTCCGTGTCTAATGCGTGCTTTTAGCGCCTCTCACTCGGCCATATTCCTCGCCAGTGTGACCCCGGCCTAAGTGTTTCCAACACACCAAGATCCTGCACTAATCCAGGCAAGGGGAGTAACTCTGGGGTAAAGTGGGGGTGTTCCTAAAGGAATTGGGCCTGTTCCCCGGTCATATCTTCCCCAGTGAAGCAGGAGGATCAGGATGAAAACCTGTTGGTAAGACCAAGATGAATAATGCTGCATAGAGCCATCTGGTAGCGATCAATCAGGTGAAGTGATAGTGAGGGGGGTCCGGAAACAAAACAATGCAGGTGAAAAGAGCCAAATGTGACCCCACCAAGTGACCAGTGAGAGTGCAACTGTGCAACGGGTAAGAAAAGAGAATAAACAGTGATATAGTAAAGATATAAAGAGAGAAGCAGCTTAATAACAGTGATGATAATAAAATCTATGGGAAGTGTTTGTGGTGAAGTGTATACACTCCTAGAAATGTTTCCTCTACAGTATAGAGATATAAATGATCAGTATTAGGAGGTGTAACAAAGAGGAATCTGTTATTTTATAGAGAGAATGTAATGAGCAATAAATGACGGGAATAATCGGGAATGAAATTGTTATTAATAATATAATGAGATCCCAGCACCTGACACTTCCCGGGATATATGGGCAGGGCCGGCGTCAGCACCCGGTGCTGGGCAAATGCCGGGGCCCTGGCAAGACGTGGGGGCCCATTCACGCTGTCTGGTAATCGATACCCGCGGCCGCCGCCACGCCCCCCCATGTACAGTCATGGCCAAAAGTTTAGAGAATGACACAAATATTAATTTTTACAAAGTCTACTGCTTCATTTTTTCTAATGGAAATTTGCATATACTCCAGAATGTTATAAAGAGTGATCAGCTTAACAGCAATTACTTGCAAAGTCAATATTTGCCTAGAAAATTAACTTTATCCCCAAAACACATTTCAGCATCATTGCAGCCCTGCCTTAAAAGGACCAGCTAACATCGTTTCAGTGATTGCTCCATTAACACAGGTGTGGGTGTTGATGAGGACAGGGCTGGAGATCAATCTGTCATGATTAAGTAAGAATGACACCACTGGACACTTTAAAAGGAGGCTGGTGCTTGGCATCGTTGTTTCTCTTCTGTTAACCATCGTTATCTCTAAAGAAACACGTGCCGTCATCATTGCACTGCACAAAAATGGCCTAACAGGGAAGAGTATTGCAGCTAGAAAGATTGCACCTCAGTCAACAATCTATCGCATCATCAAGAACTTCAAGGAGAGAGGTTCCCTTGTTGCCAAAAAGGCTCCAAGGCGCCCAAGAAAGACCAGCAAGCACCAGGACCGTCTCTTAAAAGTGTTTCAGCTGCGGGATCGGGCTACCAGCAGTGCAGAGCTTGCTCAGGAATGGCAGCAGGCACTGTGAGGCGGAGACTCTTGGAGCAAGGCCTGGTCTCAAGGAGGGCAGCAAAGAAGCCACTTCTCTCCATAAAAAACATCATGGACAGACTGATATTCTGCAAGAGGTACAGGGAGTGGACTGCTGAGGACTGGGGTAAAGTCATTTTCTCTGATGAATCCCCTTTTCGATTGTTTAGGACATCTGGAAAGCGGCTTATTCGGAGAAGACCAGGTGAGCGCTACCACCAGTCTTGTCTCATGCCAACTGTCAAGCATCCTGAAACCATTCATGTGTGGGGTTGCTTCTCAGCTAAGGGAAAAGGCGCTCTCTCAGTCTTGCCTAAAAACACAGCCATGAATAAAGAATGGTACCAGAATGTCTCCCAAGAGCAACTTCTCCCAACCGTCCAAGAGCAGTTTGGCGATCAACAATGCCTTTTTCAACATGATGGAGCACCTTGCCATAAAGCAAAGGTGATAACTAAATGGCTCAGGGAACAAAACATAGAGATTTTGGGACCATGGCCTGGAAACTCCCCAGATCTTAATCCCATTGAGAACTTGTGGTCAATCATCAAGAGACGGGTGGACAAACAAAAACCTTCAAATTCAGAAAAAATAAAAGCATTGATTTTGCAAGAATGGACTGCTATCAGTCAGGATTTGATCCAGAAGGTGATTGAGAGCATGCCAGGGAGAATTGCTGAGGTCCTGAAGAAGAAGGGTCAACACTGCAAATATTGACTTGCTGCATTAACTCATTCTGTCAATATAACCTTTTGTTACTCATAATATGATTGCAATTATATTTCTGTATGTGATAAAAACATCTGACAAACACACATAAAAACCAGAGGGCAGCAGATCATGTGAAAATATAATATTTGTGTCATTCTCTAAACTTTTGGCCATGACTGTACTGACCCCATCCTCACCCTGCCAGAGACCCCACCGGCCACAGCAGCCCTGATAAATCCCAGCAATGACAACACTCCTGCTGGGCTTCTTGGCACGCACAGGACCTGCAATGAGGTCACAGGAGGGGAGGAGTCAGGGGTCACATGATCAGGGTCCTCAGTGTGCAGGACTCTGCTGTGCTGGTTGTCATGGTGCTGGATGAGAGGAAGTTTATGTGTGGGGTCAGGAGGGGTTTACAGGGGGGATGTTGCAGAGCTGTGTGTGTATACGAGGTCTGGGGAGCGGACGTGTGGGGAGCAGAGCAGCATGTGTACGAGGTGTACAGAGCCGAGCCACATGTGTACGAGGTGTGGAGATCAGAGCTGTGTGTGTACAAGGTGTACAGAGTGGAGCCATGTGTGTACGAGGTGTGGAGATCAGAGCCGCGTGTGTACAAGGTGTACAGAGCGGAGCCATGTGTGTACGAGGTGTATGGAGCGGAGCCGTGTGTGTACGAGGTGTACGGAGCGGAGCCGTGTGTGTACGAGGTGTACGGAGCGGAGCCGTGTGTGTACGAGGTGTACGGAGCGGAGCCGTGTGTGTACGAGGTGTGGAGATCAGAGCTGCGTGTGTACGAGGTGTGGAGATCAGAGCTGCGTGTGTACGAGGTGTACAGAGCGGAGCCGTGTGTGTACGAGGTGTACGGAGCGGAGCCGTGTGTTTACGAGGTATATGGAGCGGAGCCGTGTGTACGAGGTGTACGGAGCGGAGCCATATGTGTACGAGGTGTGGGGAGCAGAGCCGCGTGTGTCCGAGGTGTACGGAGCGGAGCCGCGTGTGTCCGAGGTGTACGGAGCGGAGCCCTGTGTGTCCGAGGCGTGGAGAGCAGAGCCGCGTGTGTACGAGATGTACGGAGCAGAGCCGTGTGTGTACGAGGCGTGGGGAGCAGAGCCGCGTGTGTACGAGGCGTGGGGAGCAGAGCCGCGTGTGTACGAGGTGTACGGAGCGGAGCCGCGTGTGTCTGAGGTGTACAGGGCAGAGCCGCATGTGTACGAGATGTGGGGAGCGGAGCCGTGTGTACGAGTGGTGGGGAGCCGAGCCACGTGTGTACGAGGTGTGGGGAGTGGAGCAGCGTGTGTACGGAGAGGAGCTGCATGTGTACGAGGTGTATGGAGCGGAGCCGCGTGTGTACGAGGTGAGCGGAGCAGCATGTGTATGAGGTGTACGGAGCAGAGCAGTATGTGTGGGGAGCGGAGCCGCGTGTGTAAAAGGTGTGGGGAGCGGAGCCGGAAGTGTACTGAGCGGAGCCGTGCGAGGTGTATGGTGGGAAGCATTCAAACCTCTCAACCGTCTCAGGTCCAGCCGGACAGTCCCGATTTTGAGAGAGACTGCCCCAGCCGGGAGTTTACTTTTCCCACGGACACAGGAGTACACGGCGGAGCCCTGAGAAGCACTTTAAAACTCGCATGTGACTTTCTACCGGAAGTGTCGTGCTGGAAACTGACCGGAAATTAGGTAATTTTGGGAGGAGATTGTGACGGATCCATGGAGGCACTTCAGGGAATGCTTCAGATCCATCATCGTGTCCTCTGACAGCGTGAACAGCGGGATCGCCTTGGACTCGGGGATGTCGGCCATGTGAGCGGATCATGATCTGTCCTGCATCGGGAGGCTCAGGTGGGCACTACAATGGCAGCCGGGCTGCTATGGTATCTCTATAGAAGCTTTATTTCTCTCTGTTTCTTTCTCTGTTCTTTCTTTCTCTCTCTGTTCTTTCTTTCTGCTCTCTTTCTTTCTTTCGTTCTTTCTTTCTTTCTCTCTTTCTCCGTTCTTTCTTTCCTCTCTTTCTCTCTCTGTTCTTTCTTTTTCTCTCTCTCTGTTCTTTCTTTCTTTGCCATCTTTCTTTCCCTCTCTATGTTCTTTCTTTCTCCCTCTTTGTTCTTTCTTTCTGTTAGAGAAAGTCCTAATGGAGAGTTGGAAGAGCCGGACCAAACTGCAGACAATCCTCTAAAGCTGAGGTCGAAGTTTATTCAGAGATACATGGCAAAACAGAACAGAAAGTCAGAGAAGTTAAAATATGTGGGCAAAAACAGGAATTCAGACGGGCAGAGATTCGCTAGGAAGTCTAGTGATGTTAAGGCCCCGAGCTAGATTGCAGGTGCCTTTTATACATTATGCAAAGAAGGCTGTATACATATTATAGCAAAAGGGCGTATATGGTTACATCATATCTTTTTGGACTAAGGAAGAAGTGGCACAACATTACATCAGTAATTAACTTTTCACCAGACCATATTAAAAACCACATAAATCCAATATTATCTCTAACTACTGTCATTAATCTTATTACTGCTGTTAGACTAAACCCATAAATTCTTACATTTGACAATTGCAGAAGTCTGTTTCCTACTAACACTATCATGAATACACATATTTTCCATATATTTGTTGGTTTTAGTTTCTCATTGCCCTAAGGCTGATCCAATTTACCTGTAGGCACATCTACTAAATTTGTTAATGGGCATGATCTCATTTTACATCCTCCATCTGCTTTCACAGAGTACATCGTATTATTTCTATTGTAAGTCTCTAGTCTCAAAATCAATGATCCATTGAGCCATTCTCTGTGAATTAATACCTGAAGCTTTTCCTTTCAGCAAAGTTTTTAAAGTGACATGCAGGGTTTGTAAAATTAAAGGAGCAAATCCCACTATATGTCTCACTTGATTCATAGTCCAGTGCACGCCCAGTAGGTGCTTCATGCACAGAGTGAATCCTTTTTCCACAGGTGTAAGCAACCTAGAGTAGTAACCTAGGGCATACAACTGACTAGACACTTCTGGGCTTTCTTTGGGCCATTTTTGTAGAAGCACAGAAGAAATAGAGACATCACCGGTATGAGTCTGAATGTAAAAAGGCTGGGAAGGGTCAGGGTTAACCAATGCGGCAGCTGCCGTAAGGGCGCACTTCAATCCCTCAAAAGCCTGTAAGGCGGCTCCCTCCACATTGACAGGTGCAAAATCATCATTAACATCTTTCAATAAATCATACAGTGGTTTAGCCAGATAAGCAAAATCTTCAATAAATTCTCTGGAAAAGTTGATAAGACCCAAAAATTTTCTGAGCTCAATGACATTAGTTGGTAGGGGAACAGCCTGAATAGCTTTAACCCTATCATGCATGGGTTTCTTTCCTTCTACTGAGACAGACACACCCAGAAATTTAACCTCTGATTTCATCAATTGTACTTTATCTAGACTCATTTTGAGTCCTGCATCTTGTAAAGTCTGACAAACATTTCTAAGGGTTTCTCTGTGTTCACATTCATCGACAGTTTGTATCAATAGATCATCCACATACTGTAAGACTTTGTCTCCGTAACCAAGGGGTTCTAACACTTGAGCCAATGCCTGATGGAAATCCACAGAACTGTGAAATCCCATGGGCAACTGCGTGAACAAGTATTGCACATTCTCGAAAGTGAATGCGAAGTGGAGGGCAGATTCAGGTGTTAGGGGTACTGAGAAAAAGCCATTTGCAATGTCCAAACAAGAAAACACTTTACAATCACTCCGCAGCTGATTGAGATCCACAATTCAGGGAACCTTTCCTTCAATACATTTTTCAAAGCATCATTGTCAGCCTTTTCAACATTTTCATTAGCACCTAATCCGAAGCTAGCAATGGGTAATTTGTGACTCTCCTCATACTCCTCCACAAGTACAATTACAGAACAGATAGTGGCTTCTTTGTTCCGCCACAAGACTTTGTTACATAAATCAACAACAATTCCCATTGCTCCCAAAACATCAGTTCCCAAAATAGTGGACCGTAACTGTGGGTTTACCCAAAAAGCGCATCGAAGACCCCTTTGCTTCGATCCCCCTGTGTCCTGAAATCTCAGGTTCACTGGACGACTTTTTACTGCTTGAATACAGGAGCCCTCAAATCCTACCAACGTGGTAGCATTCTCAGGCAGTCCAGGGGGTGACTGCAATTTGTGTCTTGTTGTTGAAACTGAGGCTCCTGTATCGATGAGGATGTCTTCCCACGGCAACCCCTCTATTCTCCTTCTGACATAAGGTCTACCGTCCCTGCCCAGGGAAAGGGGGGCAAGGAGGGTAAGGGGAACAGGGAGAGCACTCCATCAATCAGTGTTACCTGCCGTGGTAAGCCCGAAAAATCCATTATCCCCATCTGGACACGGCTTCCGTCCAACAGCTGCCACCTCCGCCCCAAAGAGATCCTTAGTCAGGGTCCGGTCCTCATGTTCTCGTAGCTCCTTGATCAGGGGAGCGTAGGGACGAGGAGGAGTGACCCCTCCCTGAATAGCATGGACCTCCGGGCGCGGATGAGTGAAAGCCGTTGGGGAAGGAGCAGGAGCAGAAGGCTCCTGTGAGACTGGGTTAACCATTTGAAGACCGTTGTACTGCTGATACTGCCTAGGGTCATTCACTGCTGGATACAGAGGTCTAACTTCGAAAGGTGGTCTAGAGAACTCCCGGAGCTCTCGGGATATAGGCCCTGGCACAAAGTTGGGACAAAAACGTTTAAAGTGTCCCAACTGTCCGCAAAAATAACACAAGGGAGGACCTCTCATGGGATCCCGTGGGGGCTCGGCCGAACGGGACCTGCCCATTCTCGGTACCTGGCCGTAACCCCTGGAACTCCTGGCCTCCTCAAATCAGCAGATACACCCCGAGGTGAATGGTATGCAAAAACATTAGACTCATCACCCTTCACCTCGGATTGCATTGTCCTAACATTAGTTAATAAAGCCTCAACCACGTCTTCAATGGATTCAGCATTTTGCAAAACTCCTGATTTAAAAACTTCTAAGGGAACCTTTTTTTACAAATTGTTCCATCTTAGCAAATTTATCACCCTGGTCCATAGTGTCTAAGGTCTTATTAAACACCACGCACCAGGCTGCAACCCATTTATCTGCCTCCATCCTGAGATCACTCCCCTTTTTAATTTTAAAAGAATCTAACAATGCCGGAGAGGGCTTTCTCCCCCCTAACTTCTGTGAAATCACAAACTTCATTCTTCCCTGCGGCTCTGTCAGATCACACCCTTCGCCAGCTGGGCTCGAAGATGAGACATGAACTCAGGGTGCACAAAAGACATGAAATAACGGGAAGCATCCTCCCTAGATTTAATTTGGAATTTATCAAGCCATGATTCAAAGCCAAGGACATTACGAAACACTCCCATACTTTCCTCCCAATTAGGCAAATTTTTAATAAATTTAAGATGGACCAGGGACATCTGACCAGGACTCTTTCTCGGGGTAGAGGCAGTGTCGGCGTTAAATTTAAAATCTACCTGTGATGAATCATCCCCTTCCTCTTCGATCAATTCTTTACTTAACTGTGCCTGCATGTGTTGAAAATGTCGGAACAATCTATCCAGTGTATCTGTGTGTTCCATTATCCAGTCTTGTATCATTGATTTCCATTCCGAGATTGTTTCTGGACCAGCCCCGCACTTCTCCACTGCAGACTCCATCTGTGCTATGAGTGCTTTCAAAGGCTCCAACTCATCCCCCTCCCTTTGTGTCTCTCCTGCTTGTCTCAATGTCTCATTCAACTGTTCTAAGCTCTCCCCATACGCTGCCCCTGCCCGGGTGACCTCATATACATACTGTGGTGTAGACTGTTTATCAAGAGCCTGATCAAAGGTTATGACTGTCTTATACAAAGCCGATACCCGGCTGTTACTTTTCCCTAGCGAATTCTTTCAATCTAGTTCCCTGTTCTCTGTGGTAAACCATCGCATACAATTTAGCCACGTGGTTTCCACATTAACCCCCTCCAGCTGGGGTGTGCCAGCATATTTCTCTGCCTGCTTCCGTAACCACTCCACATTTACAGTGGTCTACAAGGATGTTTTACTCTGTTCTAGTATCAGCAAATGCAATTTAAGCAAAGTTAGATACTCACACCTCTCAGATGGAAGACCGCGCTGCAGCTTTTTGACCAGATATCAAAAGAGGTGCAGCCATGATTTCAGCCTCACTCGTTAGCTTGCCAGGCGTCTCCCCACGCCCTTTTAAAGCTTCTTGCTACCGGACACAAAAAAAAATTCTCACGTCCTTGTAGATAGCTTCTTCTTAGTTACTCATCTTTTTATAGTCTTTTTCTTTGTCCGTGTTTTTCTTATAAAAAATCAGGCAGGCGTTCTCGGAGCAATCACGAGAGGTTCTCCTTCAGGCTGACTTCCTTTGATCGGTTTCACGTGTGGCCACACGCGTTTTTTTGTTTTTTTCTTCACTCTTCCAACCTGAAACTCTCATCTGCAACTTTTTCCAAAGGTTCCTCTGGAGGCCGCTCTCCGGAGCCGCTCCTCCTGGCTGGCAATCGCCACTTGTTAGAGAAAGTCCTAATGGAGAGTTGGAAGAGCCGGACCAAACTGCAGACAATCCTCTAAAGCTGAGGTCGAAGTTTATTCAGAGATACACGGCAACACAGAACAGAAAGGCAAAGAAGTTGAAATATGCGGGCAAAAACAGGAATTCAGACGGGCAGAGATTCGCTAGGAAGTCTGGCGATGATAAGGCCCCGAGCTAGATTGCAGGTGCCTTTTATACATTATGCAAACAAAGAAAGCTGTATACATATTATAGCAAAAGGGCGTATATGGTTACATCATATCTTTTTGGACTAAGGAAGAAGTGGCACAACATTACATCAGTAATTAACTTTTCACCAGACCACATTAAAAACCACATAAATCCAATATTATCTCTAACTACTGTCATTAATCTTATTACTGCTCTTAGACTAAACCCATAAATTAATACATTTGACAATTTCAGAAGTCTGTTTCCTACTAACACTATCATGAATTCACATATTCACCATATATTCGTTGGTTTTAGTTTCTCATTGCCCTAAGGCTGATCCAATTTACCTGTAGGCACATCAACTAAATTTGTTAATGGGCATGATCTCATTTTACATCCTCCATCTGCTTTTACAGAGTACATCGTATTATTTCTATTATAAAAGTTGAATATATTCTTTCCTAACTTTCCTAAAATGGCTGCCTAGTCCCTCATGGCTGCTCAGTATATTATAACTGACCATTCTCTTACACTTTCCCCTCTTTGTTCTTTCTTTCTGTTCTTTTTTTCTGGCCATGCTTTCTTTCCCTCTGTTCTTTTTCTTTCTTTCTCTCTAGTCTTTCTTTCCCCTCTTTCTTTCTCTCTATCTGTTCTTTCTTTCCTCTCCGTCCTCTCTTTTCTTTCGCTCTCTCTGTTCTTTCTTTCTCTTTCTTTCTCTCTGTTCTTTCTTTCCCCTCTTTCTTTATTTCTCTTTTTTTCTCTCTGTTCTTTCTTTCTCTCTACCTCTCTGTTCTTTCTTTCCCCTCTTTCTTTTTTTCTCTCTCTGTTCTTTTTTTCTGTCCACTCTTTCTCTCTCTAATCTTTCTTTATTTCTCTCTCTCTTCCTTTTTTTCTCTCTCTCTGTTCTTCCTTTCTTTCTCCGTGTTCGTACTCTCTTTCTCTGTTCTTTCTTTCCCCTCTTTCTTTCTCTCTGTTCTTTCTTTCTCTTTCTCTCTGTTCATTCTTTCTCTCTCTCTGTTCTTTCTTTCTCTCTCTCTGTTCTTCCTTTCTTTCTCATCTTTCCTTTATACGTACACTACTAAGGCTAGTTTCACACTAGCGTTTATGAGCGCAGCGACGGCCTGCGCACGGCCGCCGCTAAGCCCCGCCCCCTGCCGCGCCTCCGCCGGTAGCTCCGCCTACCGGCGCATGACTCTGCATGCGCCCTGCGTCCCCTATCTTTATCACTGGGGGCGCAGGCCATGCACAATATGCGTTTGGCGGCGCATGCGTCCTTTTGACGGTGCGCCAACCTGCGCCAAACGCAACCTGCTGCAGTTTGGTTGCGCCGGTGCACCGTCAAAAAGGCGCATGCGCCGCCAAACGCATATTACGCACGGCCTGCGCCCCCAGTGATAAAGATAGGGGACGCAGGGCGCATGCAGCGTCATGCGCCGGTAGGCGGAGCTACCGGTGGAGGCACGGCAGGGGGCAGGGCTTAGCGGCAGCCGTGCGCAGGCCGTCGCTGCGCTCATAAACGCTAGTGTGAAACCGGCCTAATCAATAGCCTCCTTCGCATGAACGTGTTTTGCTACAGAGCGTGTGTCTGTGTGATCCACATGGAGACAAGTCCGTTTTTTGGCCAGCACCATGGATGCCACACGGCATGAATCATGGTATGTGTTAAAAGGGGGGCCCACTGAGACTCTTTCGCCCGGGGCCCTCAAAAACCTGGAGCCGGCCCTGTATGGGCTTATATTAGAATCCCAATTACCAACTGGAAAGATAAAAACAAAGGAAAAAAGGGGTGGAACAAAAAACAAGCCCCAAACACCTCATAACCCACAATGTAAGGTCAGAAAAATACCGGAAAATATAAGTTTCTCTTCACACTGCAATATTAGTCACATGTGATCTGTGTCTCTCCCAGAAGAAAAGTCATCACAGCGTCATTCCCCGTAATAACCGTATAGAGGAGGAAATGATCGCGGAGAGAGCGTCCATTGTTAGAATAGTGGGGAGACACAGATGGGATCCAATGCTCCTGACTGTCCGGATGTCTAGAGGATCGTCACCATCGGAGAGTAACGTGCAGATCGGCGATCTTGTGACCGTTGTATTATGGGGAAATAAAAACAAATAAGACACATTGAGATCAGAGAAAACAGTTCTATGTAATAAAGAGTGTAGAGAACGAATTCCACCAAACCCCCTATAGGAAAGGGGAGAAGCTGAGAACTTCATCTACACCATTGGGATGTCAGGGATTTAATTGCCGGATCCATTTACTTTCTAATTGTGTCCATTAGTGATGGGCGTACCCCCCGATGACCGATATCGGTGGGTTCTCCTGAGTTTTTTTGTAAAGTTTGATCTCGGGGCCGGAGATGACGTGAACTTGTGTCCGAACCCCGAGCTTGGACTTTATAGATATGGGATGGGGAGGGCTGTAAAACAAAGAATAAAATTAATAATAAACATTATAATTATACTTACTGGTCCAGCGACGCGTCATCCCATCTCCCTGTATCCCAACCGCATCTACTTCCGGGGCCGCTCAATAACTTCCGGCTTATTCACTCCACTGCTCAGCAATTTTTGGCCGGCGTTGGTAGTGTTCGTGCGGTGATGTCAGGGTTCACCCCAGGTCATGGGCTGAGCACCCAATTTAAGTGATCAAACAATAATTTAATGTCCACAATCGTAGTAAACAAAACGTTTCGTTCTTACATCAGTTACAGATTAAAGAACACTTATATTAGGTCAGGTGGACTAATATATTTGGTTGAAGATCACTAGATCTAATGATCTTCAACCAAATATATTGGTTTATTTACTCAAGCTAAATGTCAATCTCCTCTCCATATTGGGGCAAGCTATACAGTTACAAGGAAAAAATCCCTTTTATTACCCTTTGTGCCAAAGTAGTTAGGTGTGTTGGCTAAGTTACTTGTGACACATAAGAAACGGCTGTGTGCTGAATGTATTACAAAGATCCTAAAGAAGGAGCAGACCTCATTCATGGCTGACATGAGGTCTATAATTGGGGAAGACGCGCTAAGCACAGTTTCCAGTCCAGTTCCCCCTCAGACAGTACAGGTCATGTGCCGTCATAAGAGAGCCAGGTGGGAAATGGAAGCATCATCAGAGAAAGATGAAGGTTCTTATGATCGGTACCAATATCTGGAGGGTGGAGAGGAAATGCCTCAGGTTCTCCCAGAGGAAAGGAATAAAGATTATTTCTCATCCGACGATACAGAACGAGTACAATGAAAGCTGAGGAAGCACAAATGGCTCACTCAATACAGGATGAAATGTTTAGGGGCTGTGAACCCAGAGAAACAGAGTCTTTCCAGCTAACAAACACATTAGAGCCATGATAACGGAAGAGTGGGAAGATGAACAAATAGCTAAAAATGAGACCCTCCTATTTACAGCGATTCTAATACTTTATAAAGGGGGGCTTATCATATCAGAGGTACAGTGAGGAGACGTTATCTAGCCATATTATGGCCTATCACTCAGCCCGCCTTCCCGCCGAGGTTGGCACCCTAACATTGCGATATGGCGGCCCCGCTCACTGCCGGCTTACACTCAATGACCTAAATACACCCTACATATATAGTGGTACGGAAAGTATTCAGACCCCTTTACATTTTTCACTCTTTGTTTCATTGCAGCCATTTGGTAAATTCAGAAAAGCTCTTTTTTTTCTCATTAATGTACACGCTGCACCTCATCCTGACTGAAATGTAGAAATTTTTGCTAATTTATTAAAAAAGAAAAACTGAACTATCACATGGTCATAAGTATTCAGACCCTTTGCTCAGACACTCGTATGTAAGTCCCATGCTGTCCATTTCCCTGTGATCCTCCTTGAGATGGTTCTACTCCTTCATTGGGATCCAGCTGTGTCTTTTTTTTAATCTTTGTTTTTATTGAATGCAAAAAAAATGTTCCTACATATATCCATGCAGATAATGTTTGAGTCATATGTAACATAAACCTCCTCATTAGAGATCACATCGGTACACAGAACAATAGATCAAGACAAACCTGAAAAACCGGGGAAGGGAAAAAAGGGAGAAGGAAGCGGGGGGCAAGTCAAACACAAGCATAATGTTTACCCATCAGACACCCAGCAGGTGTGTCCAATCTTAAGTTCAGGACCCACTGACACCAAAGTACACCCCAAACACCCCGAAGTGTCTATCCGCAGCGGTTCACCCAGAGACATCAGTGGACAGGTGTCTCCCCCAGTAGTAGTTGCTCCTGGTACCAGACTGTCGGCTGAGAACAGATCTTAATATTGCTGTGGATGTGCTGTGGCTGAGGACAGATGAAGCTTTCCCAAGTTTTGAAAAAGGCCTGCACCCTTCCCTCTTTATGTAGAGGCCTCAACCCAGTCCATTTGAAGCAAGAACGACAGCTTCTCTAGAAAGATATTGAAAGGAGGAAAATAATATATAAAGTGCTCTCAGTGAGAGAAACAAAATAAGAATCTTGTGGGTATGATACCTTTTAATGGCTAACAAATAATAGTGAATGTTGTTACAAAGCAAGCTTTCAGGCTGATGAAGGGACATAAGCAGTCCCGAAAGCTTGCTTTGTAACAACATTCACTATTATTTGTTAGCCATTAAAAGGTATCATACCCACAAGATTCTTATTTTGTTTCTCTCACTGAGAGCACTTTATATATTTTTTTCTACTGGCTAACATGGTACCAAACCACTTTTTTCATTTTATTGAAAGGAGGGGCATGGTCGTGGATCCATGTCTGTAAAACGGCCTTAGTACTGGCAGCCGCCACCCAATGCAGAAGTTTACGGGCCCCTGGAGAACAGGTGTAATTATCTGGTTTTAGGTATCCAAATATGGCCCATAAGGGTTCATCAGGAGCAAAGTTTGTCAGATGTGTGGCGGTGTATTGCCGTACTCTTTCCCAAAATAGTCTAATGACGGAGCATGCCCCAAGTAATGAAACAGGTTGGCTTCTAGGGAATGGCATGTAAAACATTTAGAAGTTGTGTACAACCCCATTCTATGACCTTTTGTGGAGTCAGGTAAGAGCCGTGACAGATTTTCAATCTCATTTCTGGGAAACGGGCTGGAAGGAGGAATGTGTAGGCTGGGTCTAGAGCTTTCAGAATAGTGTCGCAGGACATGATGGGGTCTTCAGTCTGCCATTTTGTTACTGGAAATTGGAATTGTTCATAATCCAGAGCTGCATGGATGAATTTGTAATTAGTGGCTATTTGGCCAGATGGAGAATTAGATTTCGTGAGCCATCTAAGCACAGATGGTCTCCATTCATATTCAGAAAGATGTGCTAATACTTTTGTTACATAGCTTTTACCTTGCAAGTATTGGAAGGGAGGGAATATGGCAGTGGGATATTTACATTTCAGCTCCTCTATTGAATCATAGAATCGTAGAGTTGGAAGGGACCTCCTGGGCCATCTGGTCCAACCCCCTGCTCAAAGCAGGATTCGCTAAATCATCCCAGTCAGATGTCTGTCCAGCCTCTGTTTGAAGACTTCCATTGAAGGAGAACTCACCACTTCTTGTGGCAGCCTGTTCCACTCATTGATCACTCTAACTGTCAAAAAGTTTTTTCTAATATCTAATCTGTGTCTCCTCCCATTCAGTTTCCTCCCATTGCTTCTAGTCTTTCCTTGTGCAAATGAGAATAAAGTTGATCCTTCTACAATGTGACAGCCCTTTAGATATTTGTAGACAGCTATTAAGTCTCCTCTCAGTCTTCTCTTTTGCAAACTAAACATTCCCAAATCCTGCAACCTTTCCTCATAAGACAGGGTTTGCAGACCGGTCACCATTCTGGTCGCTCTTTTCTGAACTTGCTCCAGTTTGTTGATCTCTTTTTTAAAATGTGGTGCCCAAAACTGGACACAGTATTCCAGATGAGGTCTGACCAAAGAGGAATAGAGGGAAATAATGACTTCACGTGATCTAGACTGTATGCTTCTGTTAATACATCCTAGAATTGCATTTGCCTTTTTTGCTGCTGCATCACACTGTTGACTCATATTCAGTCTGTGATCTATTAGTATACCCAAGTCTTTTTCACATGTGCTGTCACTTAGCCCTATTCCTCCCATTCTATATATGCTTTTTTCATTTTTATTGCCCAGATGTAGTACTTTGCATTTCTCCCTGTTAAAAACCATTGTGTTAGTTGCTGCCCACTTCTCCAGTTTATTTAGAATCATAGAATCATAGAATCATAGAATCGTAGAGTTGGAAGGGACCTCCTGGGCCATCTGGTCCAACCCCCTGCTCAAAGCAGGATTCGCTAAATCATCCCAGTCAGATGTCTGTCCAGCCTCTGTTTGAAGACTTCCATTGAAGGAGAACTCACCACTTCTCGTGGCAGCCTGTTCCACTCATTGATCACTCTAACTGTCAAAAAGTTTTTTCTAATATCTAATCTGTGTCTCCTCCCATTCAGTTTCATCCCATTGCTTCTAGTCTTTCCTTGTGCAAATGAGAATAAAGTTGATCCTTCTACAAATCTTAAATCTTTTTGAATCCTCTCTCTCTCTTCTCTAGTATTAGCTATCCCTCCTAGCTTTGTGTCATCAGCAAATTTAATCAGTTTACCCTCAATTCCTTCATCTAAATCATTGATAAAGACGTTGAACAATACAGGGCCCAGGACAGAGCCCTGTGGTACCCCACTTGAGACATTCTTCCAACTGGATGTGCAGCCATTTACGACCACTCTTTGGGTCCGATCACTAAGCCAGTTATGAATCCACCTAACAGTTGCCTTGTCCATTCCATACTTAGTCATTTTTTCAATAAGGATTGTATGAGAGACTTTGTCAAATGCTTTGCTGAAGTCAAGATATACTATATCTACAGCATTTCCTTGATCCACCCAATCAGTGATACCGTCATAGAAGGAAATTAAGTTAGTCTGACATGACTTATTAGTTACAAACCCATGCTGACTCTGTTTAATCACTTCATTCTTATCCAGGTACTGACATACATGTTGTTTAATAATTTGTTCAAAGATCTTTCCTGGTATAGAAGTCAGACTCACAGGCCTATAGTTGCTTGGGTCCACCTTCTTCCCCTTTTTGAAGATAGGAACAACATTTGCTCTTCTCCAGTCTTCTGGCACTTCTCCTGTTCTCCAAGAATTTTCAAAGATTATGGAGAGGGGTTCAAAAATTTCTTCTGCTATCTCCTTCAGTACTCTGGGGTGTAATTCATCTGGACCTGGAGACTTGAATTCATTTAGGTTAGCTAAGTGTTTCCTCACTATCTTTCTGTTTATAGATATCCTGGATTCTTCTATTCCCTTAATAGGACAGTGAATAACAGTTGATGTTACATTTCCTTTCTGAGAGAAAACAGATGCAAAATAGGAATTTAAAAGTTCAGCCTTCTCAACATCCTATCTTACCATTTCATCATTTTCATCCTGTAAAAATCCTATAGCATCTTTGACTTTTCTTTTACTTTTGACATATCCCCAAAATCCTTTATTATTGCTTTTGACATCTCTTGCAAGCCTCAATTCATTTTCAGCTTTAGCTGATTTGTGCCCTGCAGGTTCTGCAGACCGCATTATATTCTTCTTTAGATATGCCTCCCTCTTTCCATTTTATAAACATTTTTTTCTTCCTTTTTAGCATATCCGTCATTCCTCGGGGTGGACTAAGTGCTTAATAGATGTTATACCTTGGGAGTACCACTGGTAGAAGACAGGGTGAGAGTTCCCATTCTGAAAGTGGGGGTCGTACACACATGGCTCCGCTCCGTACACGCGGCTCCACTCCGTACACCTCGTATACAGGCATCTCCGCTCCGCACACCCCGTACACACAGGGCTCCGCTCCGTACACCTCGTACACACACGGCTCCGCTCCGTACACCTTGTACACACGCGGCTCGGCTCCGTACACCTCATATACAGGCAGCTCCACTCCGCACACCCCGTACACACACGGCTCCGCTCCGTACACCTCGTATACAGGCAGCTCCGCTCCGCACACCCCGTACACACACGGCTCCGCACACCTCATACACACACGGCTCCGCTCCGTACACCTCGTACACACACGGCTCTGCTCCGTACACCTCGTACACACACGGCTCCGCTCCGTACACCTCGTACACACGTGGCTCGGCTCCGTACACCTCGTATACAGGCAGCTCCGCTCCGCACACCCCGTACACACACGGTTCCGCTCCGTACACCTCGTACACACGCGGCTCCGCTCCGTACACCTCGTACACACTTGGCTCCGCTCTGTACACCTCGTACACACAGGGCTCCGCTCCGTACACCTCACACACAGGGCTCTGCTCCGTACACCTCATACACACAGGGCTCCGCTCCGTACACATCGTACACACAGGGCTCCGCTCCGTACACCTCGTACACACAGGGCTCCGCTCTGTACACCTCGTACACACTTAGCTCCGCTCCGTACACCTCGTATACACACGGCTCCGCTCCGTACACCTCGTACAGACACGGCTCTGCTCCGTACACCTCGTACACACAGGGCTCCGCTCCGTACACCTCACACACAGGGCTCTGCTCCGTACACCTCATACACACAGGGCTCCGCTCCGTACACATCGTACACACAGGGCTCCGCTCCGTACACCTCGTACACACGGCTCCGCTCCGTACACCTCGTACACACTTAGCTCCGCTCCGTACACCTCGTATACACACGGCTCCGCTCCGTACACCTCATACAGACACGGCTCTGCTCCGTACACCTCGTACACACAGGGCTCCGCTCCGTACACCTCGTACACACATGGCTCCGCTCCGTACACCTCGTACACACAGGGCTCCGCTCCGTACACCTCGTACACACAGGGCTCCGCTCCGTACACCTCGTACACACACGGCTCCGCTCCGTACACCTCGTACACACTTAGCTCCGCTCCGTACACCTCGTACACACTCGGCTCCGCTCCGTACACCTCGAACACACGCCGCTCCGCTCCGTACACACACGGCTCCGCTCCGTACACCTCGTACACACAGGGCTCCGCTCCGTACACCTCGTACACACACGGCTCTGCTCCATACACCTCGTACACACTCGGCTCTGCTACGTATACCTCGTACACACGGCTCCACTCCGTACACCTCGTACACACACGGCTCCGCTCCGTACACCTCGTACACACACGGCTCCACTCCATACACCTCGTACACACAGGGCTCCGCTCCATACACCTCGTACACACTCGGCTCTGCTCCGTACACCTTGTACACACTCGGCTCCGCTCCGTACACCTCGTACACACTCGGCTCTGCTCCGTACACCTTGTACACACACGGCTCCCCTCCGTACACCTCGTACACACTCGGCTCCGCTCCGTACACCTCGTACACACACGGCTCCGCTCCGTACACCTCGTACACACACGGCTCCGCTCCGTACACCTCGTACACACGCGGCTCTGCTACATCTACCCTGTAAACCCCTCCTGACCCCACACATAAACTTCCCCTCATCCAGCACCATGACAACCAGCACAGCAGAGTCCTGCCCACACTGAGGCCCCTGATCATGTGACCCCTGACTCCGCCTCTCCTGTGACCTCATCACAGGTCCTGTGTGCACAGAGCAGCTGTAGAAATCTCCGGCCTCGGGGGTCTCACCAGACTTTGCTCTTTTCTTGCAGGGGCCGCAGTGAATTTCATCATGGATCCATAGAGCTGAATAGAGGAGCGATGTTCCTTCAGTCTGATGGTAATTGATGGTGACGTTTGTCCAACGTCCACGTTACCGAGTAAATCCCCCCAGGACTGCAGCCGGTAAAGACCCCGATATCCACAGGTGTCCCCTCTAATTGGGGGAAAGGGACAGAAAAGCCTCTTATCCCGAGGGGAAACCCTGTACATGGAGACATCGGCCTCAGATCTCTCCTGTCCTGTTCTTCCAGAAAAGCCTCAAACTTCTGTGTGTGACTCAGAGCTGAGATCTAACGGGAGAGAAGATTCCAGTGCGGGGAAGACGGGAAACCTTCATATAGACGGCCGGTGGGGATGGAGGCAGTGACCGACTCTGGCCAGATCTGTCTCTAGAGCCGCAGTAGAAGATGAAGATGTCGTCCTCACCATGAAGGAGTTATTTCTCATGTCGCGTGTAATGAATATCTCCTGCAGTATTGCTAATGCCGATTCCAGTGTCGGTAATGAGACGAGAATTAGCGTTATGGAAGATGAGTCTATGAGGAACGTGTTCAGCTGCCGACTCTGAGGAGGAAACTGCTTGTTGTCTGTGGCCTAAATATATAGGTTTTATTAGTAGATGTCAGGGAAGAAAACTAAACCCTGTAAGATAATAAATCTCCTCATATGTTTCCCTTATTATCTCCAGTAATTGTATTATTACACAGGATTCTTATGGTGTTACATCGGATCATCTTCTTCTCATTCAGGTCTCTACAATATCGGATCCTCTCAGTGAAGATCTTCTACAGAAGAGAATTTTCCTGATTTACCCATCAAGGATGGATATGGACAGAGACAAGATGGCGGAGAGGATGTTACACCTCACCCTAGAGATCCTCTTCCGTCTCACTGGAGAGGTGAGAGATTCTGATGACCTCACATTACATCATTCTTATCTATGGGAATAACAGATGGACAGAACTGGAGAGGTGAGGACTCTGGAAATGTCTAGAGTGAGATTTATTAATGTGTCTCTCCATAACCAGGATTACACAGTGGTGAAGAAGACCTCTAGTGATCGCTGTCAGGACCCTGTGTCTGAGGGATGGGGAAGACCCCTGAGCCCAATCACGGGGCCTCCACCTCACCCCCTGATCCATGAGGACATCAATGACCAGAAGATCCTAGAACTCACCTACAAGATGATTGAGCTGCTGACTGGAGAGGTGACACTGCTGGGAATGCTGGGACATTATACAGTAACACTATGAAGAAGGGATCGGGGGGATGACGGTATCATTGTATGTGTCAGGTTCCTATAAGGTGTCAGGATGTCGCTGTCTATTTCTCCATGGAGGAGTGGGAGTATTTAGAAGGACACAGAGATCTGTACAAGAACGTCATAATGGAGGTTCCCCAGCCCCTCACATCACCAGGTAATAGACAGGACTAAATACACACGGCCTATAATTATCTATATGTAGAGAATGAATTCAGCCCCTGTATGTGTTTCCTCCAGATCTATCCAGTAAGAGGACAACATCAGAGAGATTTCCCCGTCCTCTTCCTCCACAGGACTGTAACCAAGAAGATCCCAGTGCTCCTCAGGATCATCAGGTAGATGGAGAGAAGGTGTCAGGAGATCTCCCCTGTGATGTGTAGACGGCTGTGATGGTCTTGTGCTCAGTCTTGTTTTATCCACCAGTATTATATGTTTTATACTTGTGTAATGAGAACGGTGGAGATGGCAGGATTAGAGCTGATCATAGATGGGACTTCTCCATCTGTCGGTGACTTTTACAATATTTGTTTCAGGGTGAAGATCTGACCCATATTAATACTACAGAGACATATGTGAGAGATGATGAGTGGTGTAAAGAGGAGATTCCCACATATAACTACCCAGGTGAGTAGTAACCACTGAATGCAGAGAAGTCACAGATTCCTCTCAGTCACCGGCTGTGGCTGCTTTATCGGTGGTGTAGTCCGGCCGTATTACCATGATCACCATTTTGCCTCTAGATCACAACATTCTCCTCCACCCAAAACTGTTCAAATGACTTTGATACAGGAAGGATATATATCTTTGTACCGTGTTAGCCAGTAGATAAAAGAATATTTAGAATTGAGAGTCCTCAGTGGTTGATACCTTTTAATGGCTAACTGAAAAGGTGGTAGCACATTGCAAGCTTTCGAGACTCCTCAGGTCTCTTCATCAGGCTAGACTAATGCAACATCTGAAAAATCACATATTTATACACAAAACAGCACAAAAATAACGCAACAGATAAGACAAGTAACATTTAGCAGAATTGTTATAAATATTGGAACAGTTTATAGATTAGGAGTGTGAAGGTTTTATTGCCCTCTGATTGGGGTCTGGTTCTGTGTTGTGTGATGACCACAGAAGGTCTGAAGAGCAAATTCCTTAATTGATGTAAAAAGACATAAATCCAAGCGACACATTCATTCCTGCACTGAGTGTGTCAAAAGTTGTCATAAATTTATACTCCCAGACCCTCCTGTCTCTCTGAGAGTTGAAGTTACCTTTTAATACAAGTAATTTAAGGTCCATCATGCTATGACCGGGGATACAAAAATGTTTTGCCACAGGTAGATCCCTTCTTTTTTCTCTTATTGTGTGGCAATGAGAATTCATCCTTGTTCTCAGTGTTTGCCCAGTCTCCCCACATACAGACCCCCCAGATGGACATTTAGTACAAATAATTAAGTACACCCCATTAGATGTGATGCAGCTGAGAGTACCTGGGATCTTGTAGTCCTGATGTGAGGTGGGGATCTTTATCTTGTCCGTGGTCATTATAAATGGACAGGTTTTACATTTTTTCTGGTTGCAAGGAAAGGTTCCTGCAGCTGTTGGAGAGGACAGGGAGCTTCTGACAATGATGCTTCTTAGATTAGGGGGCTGCCTAAAACACAGCAGTGGGGGGTCTGGAAACATGGATTGTAATCGGGTATCTTTTTGTAGTAAAGGTTGTAATTTCCGTGCCGCTCCCTTTAGCACCTCCAGATTTGGGTTGTAGGTGACCACTAGAGGCTCCCGGTTATTCTCTTCTTTAGCTTTGTAATGTGGCAGGTGATTCCTTGATATTCTGGTGGCTCTTGTAATTTGGTTTTCTATTGTTCTTGGATGGTAGCCCTGACTCAAAAAGGTCTTTCTGAGGCGACCGAGGTGTTTGTCTCTATCCATGGGGTTGGAACATGCGTTATATGTTATATATTGTTAACGTATGATATTCCGATCACGCTCAGTAATGCAATACAATGAGTGCGTGGAAAACACTGGACTGCACTCCGATGACACAATGGAGAAGAGTTTGTTCTCCATCTTTTCCTCAGTGTTCTCTGAATCTCTCATCCTAGACAATCGGACCACACTGTGCTGACACTCGGGTCAGATCCTGATCCAAGTGTCAGCTGTACAGTATAATTGGCCAATTCTCTCAGATCAGAGGATATATGTGGCCGTCTGCATTGGCCCTTAGAAATCCATGTAGCCGCACGCTCCGGTCCGAGTGCCGGGGGCAGTGCTGGGTGTTGTTTCTCGCATCACACACCCTAGTGTGACCCCGGCCTTAGAATGATTCTTGTACTCAGCGTTTGCAGGGTGCTGTAGCCTTGTGTTTGTATCTAGGGTATGTGCACACAGTTTTATTTCCGGGGGCAGAGCTGCTTCAGGAAAGTGTCTCCGGTCTTTTACCTGAAGGCGCCATGTCTTTTGTGCCACCGGCGTCTTTTCTCGATAGTTTCTATTATAGTTGCAGGTGACAGAATGTGCTACTTGTATTAATGGCCTCAGTTTCCAAGCACTGAAGCAGATAAAAGACGTAACAGACGGAGCGGGTACAGCAATGTGGTTTTCCATTGCCGTGCACTACGTTCATGTTTAGCGGCAGGTTTGTGGCGCTTCTTCAATCCGCCTGACAAAGATGTGTGCACATCCCCTTACCTTGGTTCTGCAGCCACAAAATACAGGCATCCCAGCATGAAAACCATATGTCCAGTCTCTGCCGCTTCTATAAGGAAGGCAAGGCAGCGATAAACTGGTTAATGAGTCACTACACATGGGCCGGTGATGGGTGCGGCCCCCAGACTGGAACTTTAGTGATTTTCACGTATGAAAAAAACTAAATGAATGAAAATCTTCTCCTATACATTACAGTGTTAATCCGCGCAGAGTGTGCACTGGGGCGATCTATGTGGGGTCTGTGATCGGCACAGGTTCAGAGACTTGTGGAGGGGATTGTGTCTGTGACAACGATAAAAAACGACAATGTCTCTGATTTTTATTGGGGAGACACAGTCTGCAAGAACATGAGCCTGTGAGCAGCACCATAGACTATAATGGAAGAGAACTAATGAAAACCACAGAGAGAACATGGACGTGAGAAACGGCCGTCTGACTGAGACATCCGGTCATTACTGTGCTCCAGCATGTCCACGACCACCGACCAGCCATATACACGTCAGTCAGTGTCCTCTACGGCCTGTTCACACAGGAGGACGCACTTCTCTGTGCACACAGCGACTGGTAATATGTTCTGTGCACGTAGACTGTCCTGTTCTCAGGAGCGCATGTCCTGTTTACCCCGAGCAATGTGCCACCAAGAACCTGGATTTTTAAGCCGTGACTAATAATCATTTCTCCTTCCATCAGGTGATTACTGAGCTATTGAAATGAGCTGATAATCAGGAAGCCGCGCTCTTACAATCCCACATTTCATGATTATCGGCTCATCTAAAGTGGCCATAATTCAGTGGCTGTCAGCCCTGCAGATCACAACACTAAACGTTGTGATTGTAGGCCGCTGACCTGTATTAGACTATCTAGAGAGCAAGATTACAGAAGGTACAAGACGTGGGCCTGTGGTCTTACAAATGCCAGGGCTGAATTTCACTCCCAGTCCGGCCCTGGTTACATGGAAAATAAAGACACAGCCAGAATAAAGCCGTTTATTAGCAATAAAACAAAACAGTTTTCCTTTTCTATTTAAAAATAACAAACACAGTTATACTCACCTAACGCCTATTTCCACCGGAGACCTCATTCTGTAATAAAAATAAAATACAACAATATACCATACCTGTCTGTCGCTCTGTCCCACGCCATAATCCATGTCTGGGGGATAATTAGTTTTCAACCTGGACGGTGCCAAGATGCAACCATGCAGGCAGAGAACCACTGGTGAATGAGCTGCTGCAAGCACAACATCATTAACCAGAAGTGACATCATCGAGGTTTCCAGCCAGGCTGAACCGCAGTGACCTCAGGACCGTGGGAAATAGCCAGTGATGAGGTCAGCACAGTTCAAGCTAATTCTCTGTGTTATTGTTAAATAAAAAATGAAAACTGTGTTTTGTTTTATTTCTAATATAAGACTTTATTCTGGCTGTGTCTTTACCATATAACTATAGTATTAATAATGGATAGGTGTCTTATAGACACCTCTCCATTACTAAGCCATGGGCTTGATGTCACCTGACATTACAAGGGTGACATCAACCCCACAAATATGAACTCCACTTGCCACCACTACAGGGAAAGTGGGAAGAGCCGGGCAAAGCACCAGAATTGGCGCATCTAATAGATGTGCCTTTTCTGGGCAGCTGCGGGCTGTTATTTTTAGGCTGGCCCCTTACAAGCCTGAGAATACCATCCCCCAGTTGTCAGCTTTAGCAAGGTTTGTTGTCAAAAATGGGGGGACCCCATGCAGTTTTTTAAATGTGAGGAATACTCCCATCATCCGCTCCTGCTGTCACTGTTCTTAGCAGCAGGTGTAGGTTGATGGGAATAATAGTCCCAAAAGCCGCCACCTGCTGTCATCATTCTGACTTTAATATAACTCTCATCATTCTCCCTGCCGACAGAGCAGAGGAGAATGATGAGAGCGTCTTCAGCACCTGCCGCCGGTGAACAGCGCTTACTGTAGCGCTTCTTCCCTTCCGACCGTCCATGTGGTACTGATGCTGCACACAGTTGTCACACATGTACCACAAGTATTACACACATGGACATCTCCGGTACCGAAAATATCTGGACGTGTGAAACCGGCCTTATACACAGTTCTCTTTAAATGCCTAATATTTCTTCTTGAAACTCATCTGACAGAAATATTGGACCTTACGATAGTATAGATTGTGAAGTCACCGAGCCCCATACTCTAATTACCCCAGAGAGGTTTCACCACTAGCTACTCATTTATTACTGATGGAGACTGTGGAGTTTGATCATTTCAGTAGTTCCTAATCAGGCCCCATTATTAATATCTGACGTGTGTCACTTTATGTGGTGATAAGTTTGGAATTCTTCACAAAGGATAATAGGAAACAAATGGATCTTACAAATTATTTTCCAGCTTCGCACTAATCCCTACATACAATTGTACACTAATGTCTGGGCACATGGAAGTCTTCAGAAGGGAAGGAGCGCCATTTAGCTATTTAGCTCCCCTGATGAAGCCGCATGGGTTGCGGCGATACGCGTGGGGTATGATCCTGGGTGTAGCACCCACTCGGTTATAGCTGTATTTTCACTGCGACCTTATCATTGGTTGCTCTGGAGTAATTTTTGTGTGGTACAATTGAATATTGGATTGTGGGCATTGGCCATATTGCTGTTGGCTTATTATGGCCTGTGTGCCCTAACCAGTGAATATTTAGGGACACATGCATGGAATTATTTCATGCAGTGATTGTGCAATATTAGGGCCCTTGGTCTCCATGAGCAGGTTTATGGGGTGGTTGTTGTGATTTATTGCAGTGAGGTTGGACCACATGGTTGATATACAGGTTATTACAGCATAATCTATAATTGTGATATGCCATACTTCACTGTTATATATTGTGGGATGCTTCATATGTTTTTATTATGTTTTTAATTGTATTGCTGCATCAATAAAACATTGTTTTTGTACTGGTTCAGTGTGCGCTATTTGCAGTGGTTCTTTTTCTTCTCTTCTCATGTTTATTATTCCACTGTTGCTGCACCTAAACCTTCATTTATATATTTGTGATTGGTACAGTTGGTGCGCCCCATTTTTGTTATATATATTTAGCTATTTGAATGCAGATCTAGCTGGAATAGTTTGCAGATACAATGTATTGGGAGCTCTGTTCATGGTCACCTGGCAGCTCAAAAGATGTCCACCATGAACATGCTTGGCTCTATCTTCTCTACTCTCCATATCCCAAGGATTGCCTTGCTCATCGCCCTATAACACCCTTACATGGAATCTGGACTTACACAGGGACCCCTAGGCTTGGACCATGGTGTTACCTGCTATTCTGTGGTGTTAGATGGCAAGAAGAATAGTCAGGTAGCTGGGTCAGAACCAGAAGGACAGAACACAGAATCAGAAGACACAAGAGTAGTCAGTAAACGGGCCACGGTCACAGCAGGAAACAAATACACAAGCCGCAAGCTGAGCACAGAGGACTGAACCAGAGGAGAACAGCGCTGTATCTGGCAGATTCCGGCCATGTGCTTTGAGCTTTAGTAGGGTGTGGTACTTTCCAATTGGCTGAAGTAGGGACCAGATTACTCCAGCTGGACAGCAGGAACAGATCCCAGATGAGATTGGACACACCATATGCAGAAGCCCTAATATAACTAAATGACAGAAACCAGAATAGTAGAAATCCCCATAAAGTGATTCCATTTTATAAATTAATTCACTGAGGGTTATAATCCTTAGGAGGAGTGAATATTTTGACTCCACAGCCACTTTCTGGAAATTAACACGCAGTGGATGTTGGAGAGTGAAAATTACACATTTGCCATTTTATTACCCAGCACATAGTGCCCAGATTGTGCTCCAGGAGACACACACCACAAATTAAGTGGGTTCTTCTCACTGTAGTATTGCTAAATACAGGGATCCTAAATGTTGTTTGCGCACACTGCAAGACTCCGAAGTGAGAGCGGATTTTGCCGGATTGGTTTATGGAAACCTTGTTGCTTTTCAGCAGCCTTTGAGCCACTAATAGTGCGGGAACCTCTGTTTTTCCATTGACAGATGATGGACCTGAGTGGGGACTTGTTTTTTGTGAGATGAGAATTGGTATTATTTTCGCCTACATAACATTGATTAGTTTCTTTATATTTGACATTTGGGAGGCAGAATGAACCAACAGTTGAACACCGCACACTACTGGCTCATCCAACAAGCGAGAGGCAGGGAGCAGGAGATATCGGTATATGGAGCGGTACCTTCTCCGGAGTGGCGGCAAGCACTTAAAGCAAGGAGCTGCAGAGGGAGACCACACAGCACGGGACCATAAAATGGCGGCAGACGCGGGATACAGCGGTCTGCAGGAAGGTGAGCAGAGCCTGGTGGAGGAGGAAGGGGAGAGGCAGAACGAAAAGTCGGCAGCCCAGCAGCGCAGCCAGATAACACATGCAGATAGACTATGACCGTTTGGCTGGGGCAGTGGCAACGCACCTGGCAGACAGGATAAAAGAGTCCCTGGAGGCTATGGTGGGGGCTGCGCTATCCTCCATTAAAGAACAGGTCACACAGCAGGGAACCAGGATGGCAGAGGTGGAACAAAGAATATCAGCTGCAGAGGACGAGGTGATAACATTAAAGGAGCAGTTGAAGGAGATGTCGGAGGGCTCCCAGGCTATAAAAGACAAACTGGAGGATTTGGAAAATCGATCCAGGAGAAGCAATTTAAGGCTGGTGGGGCTGCCGGAATCTATAAGCATGCGACAATTGGATAACATTTGTGAAATAGAGCTCCCCAAGGTGCTGGGTCTGACACATAATTGCAGAGTGGAAAGAGCGCACAGAGTGGGACCTGTAAGAGAGAATCCAGGCATGTGGAGAACGAGCGGGAAGGAAGACAATGCGGGGGCGACTGGAACAGCCAGACCGCACCAAGTCATAATAAAATACCTGGAATATAAGGACAAAGAAGAGTTGCTGCGAGCATTTAGAGGAAGGAGGATCCCATTGTTTTTACAAGGACATAAAGTATTGATATTTGGAGACTATTCGGCAGAGGTCACCCGGAAAAGGAAGACCTTCAGCAAGATCTGCACTACACTGTACCGCAAAGGTATAAAGTTCCAGTTGCTCTACCCTGCCCTACTGAGAGTGACAAGACAAGATGGATCCTTTTTTGTGACAAAGGACTTGAAAGAGGCGGAGAGATGGATGGAGGAGGCGGAGGAAAGTGACCAGACAAGAGAATCTTCGGGGAGGAGGGGTGGTCGATGCGGGGAAAGTGAGGGGGAGGTTCGAGAAGAGGGCCGGAACGAATGGAGGGAGAGGAGAGAGGAGGGGAAGGAGCTCCATACGAGGAATCCCAAGGAAAGAAGATCGCCGCCACGCAAATCTGGAGACCGGGGCAGGGGAGCGCCTTGAGAGAGACTCTAAGGAGAAGATATATCATTTTGGACCGAACTGGGGGACCTATGGGAGGGGGGAATGACGGAAAGTAGAGGTGGACATTTTTTTTTTCCTTTTCTTACATCTTCTCTTTGATTCTCCCCTCCTCTTTGGTCTCTATGGATCCCGGGATCCTGCATACTCTGGGGGGTAGAGGAGCTTTGGCGTTCATGGGGGTCCGGGCTTCTCTTCCAAATCTCTCTATTGGGTGCTGGGAGGACCATATCGTTAGGAAGGAGAGGGAGATTGGGTTCAGAGGCACCAAACAAGGTGTATGGGAAAGGAGGGAAGGGGTATTGTATGTTGACAAGATTATTGACCAAGAAGGCCTTGCCTTGATATAGTGGGGAGCAGAAGAATGGGGGATAGGCTATGGGTAATTACTAATCAGTGAGCTGAGAGGGAGTTGCGGAGCCAGGAGCATCACAGAAAAAATGGAAGTGAAGAGACGATTGACTGTAAAGGGGGGGACAGTTGAGGGGTTGTTAGTTGATAATAGATTTAGGATGAGCAGATGGGTTCAGGGAAAGCAACGTTATAGGCGCACCGAACGCTTGGAGGGGTCACAACACCACACATATGAAATACCACATGTCGACGTGAAATACTTGAGAAATTGGGACAATGGTTAGAATAGTGACATGGAATGTGAAAGGACTGAAGTCACCACATAAACGCATGATGATATTGAGGCAACTCAAAAGACTGAAAGTCGATATAGCATTACTACAGGAGACACACCTACCCCAGGGGGATTTCTTCCGTATGCAGAAACTATGGGTGGGAAAAGTAGTTGGGTCAGGCTTCCTGGGACGAAAGGCAGGGGTGATGATTCTAATTAACAAAAATTTTAATCACACGATAGTGTCTCAGATCAATGATGAAGAAGGGAGGTATATTCACATTAAGCTTACCAGTCCATAGGGAGAGTTTGATATATATATAACATATACGCCCCTAACAATGAACAAACTTCATTTTTTAACTTTATCACTACTGAATTGGGAAAAGACACAGAACTCAAACGGATAGTCGGAGGGGACTTTAATGCAGTGGTTTCAAGGGGGGAAGATAAGAGATATAGTAGAGACGACGGCAGACCGATCAGGGAGGTAAAAGGATTAATGGTCAAGCTTTTGGAGGACACAAATTTAAAAGATAGTTGGAGAATGCTTCACCCAAATGACCGAGAATATTCTCACTACTCGCATCCACACGAAGCGTGGTCCAGGATTGATTACATTTTGGTAGACCAATTTCTGATGCATAGGGTAAGGGATGCGGCTATTGGAGATATGGTGATATCGGATCACAGCCCTGTGCTTCTAGAAATCACTGATACAACACTGAGGGGGACGGACTACTTGTGGAGGTTTCCGTCGTTTCTACTTAGAGACAAGGAATTTGCCAAAACACTGAACGAATGGTGGGAAGACTATAGCAGAACCAATAGTGAACATGAGGCGGATATAATGTTGTTTTGGGAAGCAGCAAAAACAGTATTAAGGGGAAGATTGATGGGACATGTAGCTAAACTTAGGAAACATACCCACAAACAATACCAGGCTGCAAGTGAGGCCCTCAGAGAGAAGTACACATGGTATCTAGAAAACAAGACACAAGAGGCAAAAGAGGAGTGGAAAGCAGCAAGACAGGAATTTCAATCTTGGGCGGGGAAAAGGGAGGATCTGATACGATCACAACAGGAAGTTGATTTACACAAATTTGGCAATAAGGCAGGGAGACTATTGGCCAATCTGGCAAAAGGTCGACGACCAATGACTTTGATAACTAACATGACTAGACCTGACGGGAGCAAATCGACAAGCCCACAAGAGATTACTGAGATTCTGGGGGATTACTATGCAAAATTATATAGTAAGGGGGAAGAGACGGTTGGCAGGGAAAATGACTGGTTGAAAAACATAAAACTCACGCAAATTAATACGGAAGAGCTGTCTAGATTGAACGCAGAAATAACATTAGAAGAAGTACAGACGGCAATAGGAGATCTGAACGTACACAAGGCACCGGGACCTGACGGGTTTAATGGGGAATTTTATAAAGTAATGAGAGAGCAGGTAGCACCGATCCTGACTAGAATGTATAACAAAATAATGAGAGGAAGTGGAATTTCGGGACACATTAACACTGCGTACATAAAATTGATACCCAAGGGGGACAGAAATCTAGACAACCCAGCAAACTATAGGCCAATCTCATTAATAAACCAAGATCTCAAAATCTTGGCCAAATTGATGGCCAATAGATTGGCGGAGATACTACCAAATTTAATATCACCGGCACAATCGGGGTTCGTTAAGGGGAGGGCAGCGGTGACGAATGTGCGGAGGGCTATGCTGGTAATGGATGCCATTAGACATAGGGATCTTTGAAAGGAGGAGTGTCCAGCCATGGTCACACTTGATGCTGAAAAAGCGTTTGATAGCGTGGGGTGGACATGGCTGGAGACGGTACTAGATAACATGGGGATAAGGGGAGCCTTTCGTACATTCATAGGGGTATTGTATGCGAATCCTCAGGCGAGGGTGGCGACGCCCGGGTTCCTGTCAAGATCTTTCCCATTGAGCAAGGGGACTAGACAGGGATGTCCACTGTCACCCCTCCTGTTTAATCTGGCCATTGAGACATTGTCTAGACTGTTAAATGAAGGAGATTGTTTCGAAGGTATTAGGGTCGGGAAGGAACAATTGTGTTCAGCCCTATTTGCGGATGATATCATACTATTTATGAACAACCCTCAGAGGGATCTCCCAAAAGTGATAAAACAGATAGAGGAGTTTGGGGGCTTATCAGGCTTTAAATTGAACAGAGCAAAGTGTGAAATTTTGTTTCTGTGTGAGCAAAAGATGCAATTGATGGTTGCCGATGGAACAAGAGATGGCATCTCTGGGATACCGATAGCACGGTCTCACCTTAAATATTTGGGAATACAGATGGGACGTACAACAGCGTCGATATACGAATTGAACTACAAACCTTTGATAAAGAAAATAGAACGGGAACTAAGGATGTGGGAGGGGCTACCGCTATCATTGCTAGGTAGAAATCATCTTTTGAAGATGATGAGTTTTCCAAAGTTACTCTACCCAATGCAGACAATCCCCATGTTATTGAAGCATACAGACATAAATAGACTGAATAAAGCATTCTCGACATTCTTGTGGAGGGGGAAAAGACCAAGAATCAAAACGGAAAAATTAATGCAATCTTTGGAAAAAGGAGGCATCAAAATGCCAAATATTAGAGGGTATAACTTGGCATGCCTGATGAGACACGCCATAGACTGGTTAAGGAAGACAAACGGGCACTCAGACATACGTTTAGAGAGTGAGTTTTGTAAACCCTGGAATTTAGGGGCATTACTTCACACGTCATTGGCTAACATACCGAAGAAAATCAAACACTCACTGGTATGTAGAGATACGGTGATGGCTTGGAAAGCAGTGAGGAAAAAATTCGGTTTGTCCTGGAGAATCTCCAAACATCTCAATATATGGAAATTCCCAGATTTCCCAGAGGGAAGGGACAATAAATTATTTTCAGAATGGAGGAATAAGGGGATAGAAGGGGTGACGGATCTATTACATGAAACGGAAAATAGATGGCTGACATACCAGGAAATCGTGACAAAATATGGGCTATCCACATTCCAAATCCTTCAATACAAACAGATAGAAAAAGGGTTAATGTTACAATTGAGGGATGTTAGTATGGAAGAGGTGACGAATGACATGGACCGAATTATTATGAAAGATCGACAAGAGAACACTATTTCAGCTTTATATAAAGCTATGAGGGAGGTTTTGATTCCAATATGCCCAGAACAAATCTGGAGAGCATGGGCAAGACAATTAGAGGACGTCGAAGTAGGGGACAAGATCTTGCAGGGGTGGATGACGATGAGGAAGGAGGTGATTAATGAAGGGTGGAGGGATACACAATTTCGGTTGATGCATAGAGCAATCTATGGTTTTAACATCCCAAATACACAACAGATAAACAGAGTGATCCAATGTCCCAAATGTAAATGGTCAAAAACGGACCTGTTTCATGGGATCTGGCAATGCCCAGAGAGCCAGAAATTCTGGAAAAGATTGCAAACATTTATACAAAAAGTGGGGAGTGTGGAAGTCGAACTGGATCCATTGCTGTGGATCTTCCATTATAGGAACAAGGGGCAAATAATAGCAGGAGGGGGGACCAGAGGCCCAAATTACCAAAATTGTTCCATGGAGTGGCTATGATAGGCAAAAGGGCTTTATTGTCCAAATGGCTTGAAGGAAGTGTGCCGTCAGAGGAAGAGGTGTTGAGGCAGATTAAATCATTACTCAGAATCGAACAGCTGGAGGCGGAAAGGAATAAGGAGGGCCTGACGGGTAAATTTTTCAAAAAATGGAGGAATTTCATAGTACAACAGTGCGGTGAAGAGGAAATAAGGAAAATAGTAACTCCCTTTAAGTATACAGAATGGTATATATTGGAAGATATCCATGGCACTTTGGGGAAATTGAAGGTGATTAATGAAGGTGAGGTGTAAGATCCGGGTTGGGACGGGGGGATAAAACACGTGGTGCTATATCACAGAGGTGGTGATTATAATCTGTGTTTTCCAAGTGGTCTAGGCATATAGTGTGTGCGAAGTTGCGAGGGGGGGTTACCGAAAATGTACGATGACTAGGGTTAGCTTAAGGGAGGGTTGGATGGGAGGAGGATAGGCTAAGTTATTGTCTGTTTATTGGAAATACGTTTTAATATATGAAACGGTGCATTGTTTATGAAAATTTGAAATAAAGTTTGTGTTTAAAAAAAAAACTGGGGGTTATTTGGCTAAAGTTGTGGGGGGGCAGGGCTGGCTCCAGGTTTTCGTGGGCCCCAGGCCAAAAAGTCCCAGTGGGCCCCTTTAACACATACCACAATTCATGATGCTCCGATACGGCAGAGAAATATAGGTATAGTACAATGACAAATAGTTCACTTCTTACATTACATGAGTGGTATCTATTTTAAATTCTACAATATCTCAAAAACTGGACAGTATATTCCTCCATACAGTATTATTGCCACCACATAGTGCACTATACAGAATAATGATCCCCATATATTGCTCCATAAATAATTTATCCCATATAATGTTCCATACAGTATATGATGAGCTCCACATAATGCTTCAGTATATGCTGGACCCCCATGGATGATGCTCCAGTGTATGATGGGCCTATACTGTATAATGCTCCATATAAAATGGGCCCCATATGATGCTCCAGTGTATAATGGGCCCCGTATATGATGCTCCAGTGTATGATGGGCCCCATTTATAATGCTCCCGTGTATAATGGGCCCCTATATGATGCTCCAGTGTATGATAGGCCCCATTTATAATGCTCCAGTGTATGATGGTCCCCATGGATGATGCTCCAGTGTATGATGGGCCTATATAATGCTCCATATATAATGGGCCCCATATGATGCTCCAGTGTATATTGGGCCCCATTTATAATGCTCCAGTGTATGATGAGCCCCATATAATGCTCCAAATATACTGGTCCCCATATGTAATGCTTCATATAATGGGGTCCATGTGATTCCCCATAAATAATGAACCCCATATGATGCTCTAGTATATGATGGGCCCCATATACACTGTGTGCAGAATTATTAGGCAAATGAGTATTTTGATTACATCATCCTTTTTATACATGTTGTCCTACACCAAGCTGTATAGGCTTGAAAGCCAACTGTCAATTATGTAAATCAGGTGATTGCATCTCTGTAATGAGGGGTGTGATCTAATGACATCAACACCCTAGATAAGGTGTGCTTAATTATTAGGCAACTTCCTTTCCTTTGGCAAAATGGGTCAGAAGAGAGATTTGACGGACTATGAAAGTCAAAAATTGTAAGATGTCTTGCAGAGGGATGCAGCAGTCTTGAAATTGCCAAACTTTTGAAGCGTGATCACCGAACAATCAAGCGTTTCATGGCAAATAGCCAACAGGGTCGCAAGAAACGTGTTGATAAAAAAAAGGCTCAAAATAACTGCCCATGAATTGAGGAAAATCAAGCGTAAAGCTGCCAAGTTGCCATTTGCCACCAGTTTTGCCATATTTCAGAGCTGCAACGTTGCTGGAGTATCAAAAAGCTCAAGGTGTGCCATACTCAGGGACATGGCCAAGGTAAGGAAGGCTGAAAAACAACCACCTTTGAACAAGAAACATAAGATAAAACGTCAAGACTAGGCCAAGGAATATGTAAAGACTGATTTTTCTAAGGTTTTATGGACTGATAAAATGAGAGTGAATCTTGATGGGCCAGATGGATGGGCCCGAGGCTGGATCAGTAAAGCCAGAGAGCTCCTCTCCGACTCAGACGCCAGCAAGGTGGAGGTGGGTGTTATGATGAGTCACCGAAGGAGGAAAAAACAAAATACCAGCTAAGTCCAGAAAAACCAGAGAGGTTGGCAGCTATCGGATTGCAGACCCCTGAACCTATCCACAACAACTAGCAGTAGCCGTGGGGGGTTCCTACGGTGCCCTAGACCCCTCGATCACAGCCGGAGAGCTACATAGCCTAAAGACAGAAAGGGGAAAAACTAAACTGCCCCAGAGCAGCCCCCAAAGCAATAGGCAGCCCCCAACATATAATGACAGTGAAGCAAGATGAAAACACTAACAGATAGAAAGATAGGTTGAGCAAATGATGGGGCCCAAGCTAACTACATAGGACAGGATAGGAAAGCTGCTGTCTGCCATCCGCAAAAACCCTATCAAAATGAGCCAACCGACTGATAGGAAAAACAGGCCATGAAGTCGCTAGGCTTCAAAAGACTCTACCAGTACTCAGGTATATTCTGAAGACAAAGCAAAAGATCAGAGACAAAAATGGAATTCACCTCACCCCCAGCCGGGGATGGCAGAACTCCCAAAAAACAAGGCAAAACAAAAACAAAACTGAAGAGTACAAAGCAGAGCAGAAAAACTTAGCTTTAAGATGCAGAAATCAGACTGGTCTCCAAGAATCCAGCAGGAAAATCACCAGCCAGGAAGAAGGGCGTCGGCAGCCTTATATCCAGTCCTCAATTCCAGCCACCCAGTTATCATCTAGCTGCCCAGGTGTTTGGTAATCAGTCTCACTACCTTCCTTCACCAGAGGAGGGAGTTCATCAGACCTCAATGGTGAAGGGAAAAATGAACTCACAAAAGTACCTCCCCCTTGTGGAGGGGTCACCGAACCCTCATCCATGCCACCAGGGCGATCCGGGTGAGCCCGATGAAAGGCACGCACCAATCTTTCGGCATGAATATCAGACGCAGAGACCCAGTAATTATCCTCCTGACCATAACCCTTCCACTTAACCAAATACTGGAGTCTCCGTCGAGCCAGACGGGAATCCAGTATCTTCTCTACCTCATACTCCATGTTACCTTCAACCAATACAGGGTCAGGAGGTGCCACCCCAAACCAACAAACCTCTTCAACAAGGACTTATGGAACACATTATGAATCTTAAACGTGACAGGAAGAGCCAACCGAAAAGAGACCGGATTAATAATCTCCAAAATCTTGTAAGGTCCAATAAATCTAAGAAAATAGGGGGGGAAGCCAGCACTGCTTAAGGTTAGAACGCATAAATTGGAGTGCATATGCACATAATGTCTAGCTGTATTCAAAAATGAGATATTTAGCAAAAAAATTGATCAATTCAATTGAGCCACCCCGTCGCGCCAAGGCAATCTCATATGGGGGGTCCTACTCTATATATTTTTAATAAATGCTGTGCCATTACGGCCTCCTAAATACATTTAGAGCATGACCACATCAAGTGCAATCTGTACCTGAACATTACTGGATCGCTCCCATGAAGCCAGATGAAGCAAGTGCAGATGAAGGCCAACCAGGTCTGAACACAGACATATCAGGAATGGCCTCCACACATTGCCTGACCAGCAAACATAGATGAAGGGCGATGTTGGTCCAGACACAGGTGCACAATTAAATAAAGCTTGGGGCAGGGTGGGGCTGCCGTGTGTGTGCACAGCAGCCTAATCCATCACAATGAACACAGAAAAATTATGGCGGACATAACCAAGCGTGCACGGCAACAGTGGTGGTGAGCCACAAACCAACAACAAGAAAATAGGGGGGGAAGCCAGCACTGCTTAAGGTTAGAACGCATAAATTGAAGTGCATATGCACATAATGTCTAGCTGTATTCAAAAATGAGATATTTAGCAAAAAAATTGATCAATTCAATTGAGCCACCCCGCCGCGCCAAGGCAATCTCATATGGGGGGTCCTACTCTATATATTTTTAATAAATGCTGTGCCATTACGGCCTCCTAAATACATTTAGAGCATGACCACATCAAGTGCAATCTGTACCTGAACATTACTGGATCGCTCCCATGAAGCCAGATGAAGCAAGTGCAGATGAAGGCCAACCAGGTCTGAACACAGACATATCAGGAATGGCCTCCACACATTGCCTGACCAGCAAACATAGATGAAGGGCGATGTTGGTCCAGACACAGGTGCACAATTAAATAAAGCTTGGGGCAGGGTGGGGCTGCCGTGTGTGTGCACAGCAGCCTAATCCATCACAATTAGTGTTGAGCATTCCGATACCGCAAGTATCGGGTATCGGCCGATACTTGCTGTATCGGAATTCCGATACCGACTTCCGATATTTTTTCAATATCGGAATTCGGCATCGGAATCGGAAGTTCAGTTGATTGACGGCCTGACGTCATCATGATGCGCGGTGTGTGCGCATCATGATGCGCCGTCATTTCGGGCCTTCCGGGGGTCTCTGCCGGCCTGCCGGGGGGCTGTGCCGGCCTGCCGGGGGGCTGTGTGGACTGCCCGGGGTCTCTGCCGGCCTGCCGGGGGGCTGTGCCGGCCTGCCGGTGGTCTGTGCACCCTCTGGGGGTCTGTACCGGCCTGCCGGGGGGCTGTGCCGGCCTGCCGGGGGGCTGTGCTGATGTCCGGGGGTCTGTGCAAGCATCGTCCGATGGGACTACAAGTCCCATCGGGCGATGCCTGCTACCATGACAGTGATTGACACATTAGCCAATGATGGGACAGTAGTAGTCCCATCATCCGGCTAATGTGTTAAATGTTAAAAAAAAAAAAAAAAAAAAAAAATACTACATACATACTACATGCATGCTACATACATACTACATACATACTACATACATACATGCATGCTACATACATACTACATCCATGCTACATACATACTACATGCATGCTACATGCATGCTACATACATACTACATGCTACATACATACCACATACATACTACATACATACTACATACTACATATATACTACATGCATGCTACATACATACTACATGCTACATACATACCACATACATACTACATACATACTACATACTACATATATACTACATGCATGCTACATACATACTACATGCTACATACATACCACATACATACTACATACATACTACATGCTACATACATACTACATATATACTACATGCATGCTACATACATACTACATGCTACATACATACCACATACATACTACATACATGCTACATATATACTACATGCATGCTACATACATACTACATATATACTACATGCATGCTACATACATACTACATGCTACATGCATGCTACATACATACTACATACATACTACATGCTACATACATACCACATATATACTACATACAATACATTCATACAATACATACATAGACATACAGTACATATAACATAGAGTAACATACTTACCAATACTTGTCACATTGTTCCCCGAAGCCATTGTCTTTCCGGAATAAATATTAACATAACAAACCACAAAAATACTCACCCACGATCCGAAGCAGTCCACGAGTGTGTCCCACAACGATCTTGGGTAGAGAACTGCAGCATCAGATGATGCTGCCGTTCTCTACGGGCTGCAGGAATCCAATGACGGAAGGTAGGTATCCTTCCGCACTGTATTCCTCCGCCACTTAAAAAAAAAAAAAGTCCCTAGTCTCACTTTATGCCATTGCTGCGTGGGAATTTCCCACACAGCAATGGCATAAAGTGAGACTAGGGACTTTTTTTTTTTTTAAGTGGCGGAGGAATACAGTGCGGAAGGATACCTACCTTCCGTCATTGGATTCCTGCAGCCCGTAGAGAACGGCAGCATCATCTGATGCTGCCGTTCTCTACCCAAGATCGTCGTGGGACACACTCGTGGACTGCTTCGGATCGTGGGTGAGTATTTTTGTGGTTTGTTATGTTAATATTTATTCCGGAAAGACAATGGCTTCGGGGAACAATGTGACAAGTATTGGTAAGTATGTTACTCTATGTTATATGTACTGTATGTCTATGTATGTATTGTATGAATGTATTGTATGTATGTAGTATATATGTGGTATGTATGTAGCATGTAGTATGTATGTAGTATGTATGTAGCATGCATGTAGCATGCAGTATGTATGTAGCATGCATGTAGTATATATGTAGTATGTATGTAGCATGTAGTATGTATGTAGCATGCATGTAGTATATATGTAGTATGTATGTAGCATGTAGTATGTATGTAGCATGCATGTAGTATATATGTAGTATGTATGTAGCATGTAGTATGTATGTAGCATGCATGTAGTATGTATGTAGCATGCATGTAGTATGTA
This sequence comes from Dendrobates tinctorius, assembly GCF_039654945.1. Lineage (NCBI taxonomy): Eukaryota > Metazoa > Chordata > Amphibia > Anura > Dendrobatidae > Dendrobates > Dendrobates tinctorius. The sequence goes on along the minus strand of NW_027362032.1, from coordinate 5,079,017 downwards.
TATGGTATGTATGTAGCATGTAGAATGTATGTAGCATGCATGTAGTATATATGTGTTATGTATGTGGTATGTATGTAGCATGCATGTAGCATGCATGTAGTATGTATGTAGTATGTATGTAGTATATATGTAGTATGTATGTAGCATGTAGTATGTATGTAGTATGTATGTAGCATGCATGTAGCATGTAGTATGTATGTAGTATATATGTGGTATGTATGTAGCATGCAGTATGTATGTAGCATGCATGTAGTATATATGTAGTATGTATGTTGCATGTAGTATGAATGTAGCATGTATGTAGTATGCATGTTGTATGTATGTAGCATGTAATTTTTTTTTTTTTTTTTTTACATTTAACACATTAGCCGGATGATGGGACTACTACTGTCCCATCATTGGCTAATGTGTCAATCACTGTCATGGTAGCAGGCATCGCCCGATGGGACTTGTAGTCCCATCGGACGATGCCTGCACAGACCCCCGGAGCCTGCACAGACCACCGGCAGGCCGGCACAGCCCCCCGGCAGGCCGGCACAGCCCCCCGGCAGGCCGGCACAGCCCCCCGGAGCCTGCACAGCCCCCCGGCAGGCCGGCACAGCCCCCCGGCAGGCCGGCACAGCCCCCCGGAGCCTGCACAGACCACCGGCAGGCCGGCACAGACCACCGGAGCCTGCACAGACCCCCTGGCAGGCCGGCACAGCCCCCCGAAAGGCCCGTACAGACCCCAGAGAGGCTGTACAAGGGCAGGAAAGGGTTTTTCTTATTCCGATACCGGAAGTCCCATAGACTTGAATGGGACTTCCGGTATCGGAATCGGCGATACCGATACTTTTTTTAAAGATCGGCCGATACCATCCGATACGATACTTTGAAGTATCGGACGGTATCGCTCAACTCTAATCACAATGAACACAGAAAAATTATGGCGGACATAACCAAGCGTGCACGGCAACAGTGGTGGTGAGCCACAAACCAACAACAAGAAAATAGGGGGGGAAGCCAGCACTGCTTAAGGTTAGAACGCATAAATTGGAGTGCATATGCACATAATGTCTAGCTGTATTCAAAAATGAGATATTTAGCAAAAAAATTGATCAATTCAATTGAGCCACCCCGCCGCGCCAAGGCAATCTCATATGGGGGGTCCTACTCTATATATTTTTAATAAATGCTGTGCCATTACGGCCTCCTAAATACATTTAGAGCATGACCACATCAAGTGCAATCTGTACCTGAACATTACTAGATCGCTCCCATGAAGCCAGATGAAGCAAGTGCAGATGAAGGCCAACCAGGTCTGAACACAGACATATCAGGAATGGCCTCCACACATTGCCTGACCAGCAAACATAGATGAAGGGCGATGTTGGTCCAGACACAGGTGCACAATTAAATAAAGCTTGGGGCAGGGTGGGGCTGCCGTGTGTGTGCACAGCAGCCTAATCCATCACAATGAACACAGAAAAATTATGGCGGACATAACCAAGCGTGCACGGCAACAGTGGTGGTGAGCCACAAACCAACAACAAGAAAATAGGGGGGGAAGCCAGCACTGCTTAAGGTTAGAACGCATAAATTGGAGTGCATATGCACATAATGTCTAAAATCTAAGCTTAAACTTAGGAGAAGCCACCTTCATAGCGATATTTTTTGATGACAACCAAACCATATCACCCACCTTAAACTGGGGACCAATGGTCCTATGTCGGTTGGAAAACCGCTGGGCCTTTTCCTGGGAGAGAGACAACTTATCTACCACTTGGTCCTAGATCTGGTGCATTCTCTCCACCACAGTCTCAACACCTGGGCAGGCAGAAGGCTCCACCTGCCCTGAAGAAAATCGAGGATGAAACCCAAAGTTACAAAAAAAAGGTGACATCAAAGTGGCAGAACTAGCTCTATTATTTAAAGCAAATTTGGCCAAGGGCAAAAATGAAACCCAATCATCCTGATCAGCGGAAATAAAACATCTCAAATACGACTCCAAAGTCTGGTTTGTTCTCTCCGTCTGCCCGTTGGTCTGAGGGTGAAACGTAGAGGAGAAGGACAACTGAATTCCCAGCTTGGAACAGAAAGTCCTCCAAAATCTAGACACAAACTGAACTCCTCTGTCAGACACAATGTTCTCAGGAATCCCGTGCAAGCGAACTACCTGTTGCAAAAACAAGGGCACCAACTCAGAGGAAGATGGCAACTTAGGGAGTGGTACAAGATGGACCATCTTAGAGAATCTATCACAAATCACCCAAATAACGGTCATTCTCTGAGAGACAGGCATATCAGAGATAAAATCCATTGAAATATGGGTCCATGGCCTCTTGGGCACCGGCAAAGGCATCAACAACCCACTAGAGCGAGAACAAGGTTTAGACCGGGAGCAAGTCCCACAGGACTGCACAAAATTCCTGACATCACGAGACAAGGCGGGCCACCAAAAAGACCGACTCACCAGATCTCTAGTACCAAAAATACCTGGATGACCAGCCAATGCAGAGCAATGAACTTCAGACATCACTCTCTTCCTCCACTGGTCAGGAACATACAGCTTTCCACTGGGACAACGCTCAGGTTTGTCCTCCTGAAACTCTTCCAGAGCACGTCTCAAATCGGGCGAGATGGCAGAAAGAACTACCCCCTCGCCTAAGATGGTAGCAGGCTTGGTCACAACAGGAGAATCAGCAAAGAAACTCCTAGAGAGGGCGTCTGCCTTGACATTCTTAGTGCCAGGAAGAAAAGAGACCACAAAATCAAAACGTGTGAAAAACAAGGCCCACCTAGCCTGTCTAGGATTCAAGCGTTTGGCCGACTCTAGGTAAATCAAATTCTTGTGGTCAGTAAGGACCACGACCTGGTGTTTAGCTCCCTCCAACCGATGTCTCCACTCCTCAAATGCCCATTTCATGGCTAACAGTTCCCGATTCCCCACATCATAGTTACGTTCGGATGGGGAGAACTTTCGGGAAAAGAAAGCACAGGGATTCATTTTAGATGTCACAGGATCTTTTTGGGACAAAACAGCTCCTGCACCAATCTCAGAGGCGTCCACCTCTACCTGAAACGGGAGTGAGACATCAGGTTGCCGCAGAACCGGAGCAGAAGTGAATCTTCGCTTCAGCTCCTGAAAGGAAGAAACAGCCTCCGGAGACCAATTCAGCACATCAGCTCCCTTCTTAGTCAAATCAGTCAATGGCCTGGCAATACTAGAAAAATTAGCTATAAATTTCCGATAAAAATTAGCAAAACCCAAAAACTTCTGAAGGGCCTTCAAAGAAGTGGGCTGAACCCAATCATAAATGGCCTGTACCTTGGCCGGGTCCATTTCAATAGTTGACGGAGACAAAATGAATCCCAAAAATGAAATCCTCTGTACCCCAAAAAGGCATTTCGATCCCTTGAAGTACAGGGAATTCTCCCTCAAAATCCGGAACACAGTCCGAACATGTTCCACATGGGAGTCCCAATCCTTGGAAAAGATCAAAATATCATCCAAATAGATAATCAAAAATTTATCCACAAAGTCTCGGAAAATATCGTTCATGAAGGATTGGAAGACAGAAGGGGCATTAGTGAGCCCAAAAGGCATCACCAGGTACTCAAAATATCCCTCCGGAGTATTACACGCCGTCTTCCATTCATCCCCATGCTTAATGCGAATAAGATTATACGCCCCCCAGAGGTCAAGCTTGGTAAACCAGCAAGCACCTTTACCTCTGGAGAATAGATCAGAAATCAGGGGTAACGGATACTGATATTTAACAAATTTTGTTGAGGGCACGATAGTCAATACAAGGCCTTAATGAACCATCTTTTTTAGCCACGAAAAAAAAATCAGCACCTAAAGGTGAAGAGGATAGTCTAATATGACCCTTCTCCAACGACTCTTTAATATAGGATCGCATAGCCTCGTGCTCGGGTACAGATAAATTGAAAAGACGACCCTTGGGAAATTTACACCCCGGGCTCAGCTCAATTGCACAGTCATAACTCCTATGAGGAGGCAAAGACGCAGACTCATTCTCACTAAATTCATCATAAAAGTCAGCCAAATAGTCAGGAACATCATGCGACTGGGGAGAGGTGGAGAAAACAGGAGCATCGCTAAGGGCACACCGACAACCCCAACTCACCACAGACACAGATTTCCAATCCAAAACTGGATTATGGATTTGCAACCAGGGAAACCCCAGAACAATGGTATCATGCAAATTATGCAACACCAAAAATCTGCAATTTTCTTGATGGTCTGGGGCGACCCGCATTACCACCTGGGTCCAAAACTGAGGTTTATTTTTCGCCAAAGGAGTCGCATCAATACCCCTCAAAGGGATAGGCGTCCGCAAAGGCGTCATAGGAAATCCACAACGTTTAGTAAAATCCAAGTCCATCAGGTTCAGAGCTGCTCCCGAATCCACAAAAGCCTTGGCGGAAAATGTGGACAGGGAGCAGATCAGAGTAATTGCTAGAAGAAACTTAGGTTGAACACCACCCACAGAAAACGTGTGAGCACAACGTTTCTCTCGTTTAGGGCAGACAGAAATAATATGCGAGGCATCTCCACAAAAAAAACACAGCTTATTATGCCTTCTGAACTCCTGACGTTGCGCCCTGGACAAAACTCTATCACATTGCATAGGTTCAGACATTTGTTCAACAGGTGGCAAAACCTCTCGTGCGGTCTTGCGTTCACGCAAACGCCGATCAACCTGAATGGCTAATGACATAGAATCGTCAAGACCAGAGGGAACAGGAAATCCCACCATAGTATCTTTTACGGTTTCTGACAAACCCTTCCGAAAGAGAGCTGCCAAGGCACCATCATTCCAGGTAGTAAGGACTGCCCACTTTCGGAATTTTTGACAGTATAACTCTGCAGAATCCTGACCCTGGCTCACTGCCAACAGGGCTTTCTCAGCTTGATCAATAGCATTAGATTCATCATACAACAACCCCAAGGCTTGAAAAAATGCATCCACATTATTTAGAATAGGATCATCAGGTTTCAAAGAAAACGCCCAATCCTGGGGATTGCCGCACAGCAAAGAGATGACAATTTTAACCCGCTGCGCGGAGCTCCCCGACGAGTTAGGCTTCAAGGCAAAAAAATAATTTGCAATTATTCTTGAAATTCAAAAATGTAGACCGATCCCCAAAAAACACATCAGGAGTAGGGATCTTTGGTTCAGCAGCATGTGAATGAGTAAGATAGGCGGAAATTCCCCGCACTTCCGCAGCAAGCTGCTCCACATGATCAGACAATTGCTTCCTCTCCATTGAGAGAAAAAAAATTCCCCCTACAGCCTCAGAGATATAGAGGAAAAAATATACACAAAGAAATTCTGACACCTTCTTTTTTTTTTTTTTTTACAATTCTTTCCTGCTATTGAGTACCCTAGGATCTGCGGTATGGCCGGTGATTCTGTTATGGATGAGTCACCGAAGGAGGAAAAAACAAAAATAATAGCTAAGTCCAGAAAACCAGAGAAGTTGGCAGCTATCAGATTGCAGACCCCTGATCCTATCCACAACAACTAGCAGTAGCCGTGGGGGGTTCCTACGGTGCCCTAGACCCCTCGATCACAGCCGGAGAACTAAATAGGCCTAAAGAAAGAAAGGGGAAATCTAAACTGCCCCAGAGCAGACCCCAAAGCAATAGGCAGCCCCCAACATATAATGACGGTGAAGCAAGATGAAAAACACTAACACAGATAGAAAGATAGGTTGAGCAAATGATGGGGCCCAAGCTAACTAAATAGGACAGGATAGAAAAGCTGCTGTCTGCAATCCGCAAAAAACCCTATCCAAAAAATGTCCCAACCGTCTGATAGGAGAAACAGGCCCTGAAGTCGCTAGGCTTCAAAAGACTATATCAGCACTCAGGTATATTCTGAAGACAGAGCCAGAGATCAACAGATCAGAGAAAAAATGGAATTCAGCTCACCCCCGGCCGGGGATGGCTGAACTCCAAAAAAAAACAAGGCAAACAAAACCAGAACTAAAGTGTACAAAAGGCAGAGCAAAACTTCGCTTTGAGAAGCAGAAATCAGACTGGTCTCCAAGAATCCAGCAGGAAAATCACCGGCAAGGCAGCAGGGCGTCGGCTGCCTTATATCCAGTCATCAGTTCCTGTGACCCAGTCATCATCTACCTGCTCAGCTGTTTGGTAATCAGCCTCACTATCTTCCTTCGCCAGAAGAGGGAGTTCATCAGACCTCACTGGTGAAGGGAAAAATGAACTCACAACAGGATCCCATCTGTGTCTCCCCACTATTCTAACAATGGACGCTCTCTCCGCGATCATTTCCTCCTCTATGCGGTTATTATGGGGAATGACGCTGTGATGACTTTTCTTCTGGGAGAGACACAGATCACATGTGACTAATATTGCAGTGTGAATAGAAACTTATATTTTCCGGTATTTTTCCGACCTTACATTGTGGGTTATGAGGTGTTTGGGGCTTGTTTTTTGTTCCGCCCTTTTCCCTTTGCTTTTATCTTTCCAGTTGGTAATTGGGATTCTAATATAAGCCCATATATCCCGGGAAGTGTCAGGTGCTGGGATCTCATTATATTATTAATAACAATTTCATTCCCGATTATTCCCGTCATTTATTGCTCGTTACATTCTCTCTATAAAATAACAGATTCCTCTTTGTTACACGTCCTAATACTGATCATTTATATCTCTATATTGTAGAGGAAACATTTCTAGGAGTGTATACACTTCACCACAAACACTTCCCATAGATTTTATTATCATCACTGTTATTAAGCTGCTTTTCTCTTTATATCTTTACCATATCACTGTTTATTCTCTTTTCTTACCCGTTGCACAGTTGCACTCTCACTGGTCACTTGGTGGGGTCACATTTGGCTCTTTTCACCTGCATTGTTTTGTTTCCGGACCCCCCTCACTATCACTTCACCTGACTGATCGCTACCAGATGGCTCTATGCAGCATTATTCATCTTGGTCTTACCAACAGGTTTTCATCCTGAACCTCCTGCTTCACTGGGGATGCTGAACTCTCGCGTGGTGTGGCCTAGTCCGGTCTCCATGGCGACGAATCCATCCAGCGTCATTCCGGTCACTCCTCTTCGGTGTGACACCATCCAATCAGAGGTACCCGGAGGCAGAGTTACCCGGGATGGCGTGTGACGCTGTTTCCTGGATCCCGCACGTGACACACCACCCGGGGGCGTCACAGATGCATGTACCCACGTGGGGTATACTCGCTCCCTGTGACCTCTGATTGGCATTTGCCCCAGGTCGCTCGGTTTGCACCAATAAGCCATCAGGGGACTGTCCCAACCACTATTAGGTGTCACGCCAACATTTTACTCTGATGGCACTTTTGCACATGGCCACTAGATGGAGCTACAACATTTGACATTTGCCTGAATTTTTATATCTACACATGGTTTACATAAATTATATTTTCTTGTGGTAACTCTATACTATTTACCATTAGAAGCTGTGTATTTCTGTAATTATTTGTATGTATACATGATTGATTACCACTTCTGGCTCTGTAAAAACAATCCCCTTTAACCCCTTTCCGACACCGGGTGTAAATGTACTTCCTCCCTTTGATGTGGGCTCCGGCGGTGAGCTTACATCTTTTCCGGCACGTCAGCTATTTTGAACAGCTGCCATTTGCCCCGAACAGCCTCTGACAGCGGCATTTAATGCACATTTCCAGCAAGTGCATCGGAAATCCCGCCCATCGGTGACCCCGTCACATGATCATGGATGACAGTCCCGATAAGGCCAGTTGATCCAATGATCACAATCTGTCTCCAAACGTATCCATGGTTCAGCAATGGTCAATGGAGCAGATCAGTATTCTTCCAACCGGCTGACACAAACAAAAATCTGTTTTCTTGACCAACCAGAAATCAACACTTACATTTAAAGCCAACATACAGACAACATTCTATTATTCTTCGTTTGCTAAAAAATATTCATCTGGTTAATTAAGATACAATGCTGTAAGTCTTCACAATGCCAAAAGTAAAAAAAAGTTTTTAAAAATGTTAAAAAAATATAAAAGTTCAAATCACCCCTCTTTCAAAATACAGCAATAAAAAAATCAAACATACACATACTTGTTATAGCCGCGTTCAGAATCGCCCGATCTATCAATATAAAAAAGAATTAACCCGATCGCTAAATGGCGTAACGAGAAAAAAGGTCAAAACGTCAGAATTACTTTTTTTGGTTGCCGCAACGTTGCATTAAAATGCAATAACGGCCGATCACAAGATCGTATCTGCATCAAAATGGTCTCCATTAAAAACATCAGCTCGGCAAGTAAAAAATAAGCCCTCACCCAATGCGAGATCATAAAAAATGGAGACGCGACGGGTATCGGAAAATGGTGCAATTCTTTCATACTTTACCTAATAAAGAGGAGTTATTTTTACAGTGGGTACGGAAAGTATTCAGACCCCTTTAAATTTTTCACTCTTTGTTTCATTGCCGCCATTTGGTAAATTCAAAATCATACTATCTATTCCTGACACTGGAGGGGCTTATAAGCTTCCGAAGTAAATAGTTTGAGGTCTGGGATCTGCCAATATGGGGCTAGTTTTCTGACTGTTTCGAATAACATGATACATGATACATGATTTTAGTTTTTTTTGTCTAGTCTCGCTTGAATATAGGTCAATATTAAATAGTCTCCTGATGAGTCGCCTTTGGTGAGGACGATGATGCCCGTAGAAATGAGAGGCTTGGAGAGTGAGTGTTTATACGTCACCTCACCCGATATATTGAACTGTGGGGTATATGTTTTTTTCTATTAGTCACCTTCTGACTAACCTTCAGAGGGTGAATTATGGGTATAGTTTTACATTTGGAATTAATAAAGTTTAGTTTTTTCCTTTCGTCAGCAAACATGAGGAATGACAAGAGACAACCCATTTAAGAAGATTCAGTTTGGGTTAAAACTACTCCGACACTATGAATATAAAAAAGTCTTCTCCCCTATATGACGACTCTGATGTTTATTAACAGATGATTTCCAAGTAAAATATTTCCAACATTAAGAAAATGAAAAAGGCTTCACTTCTGTGTGCCTGCTCTGATGGCGATCAAGGAGCGCTTTGTGGTTAAAATATTTCCCACATTAACAGGAAAAAGGCTTCTCCCCTGTGTGAGTTCTTTGGTGGATAACAAAATGTGATTTACGTGCAAAACATTTCCCACATTCTGAACAGGAAAAAGGCTTCTCCTCTGTGTGAGTTCTCTGGTGCTTAACACAATTTGATTTATTGTTAAAACATTTGCCACATTCTGAACATGAAAAAGGCTTCTCCCCTGTGTGAATTCTCTGGTGCTTAACACAATCTGATTTATTGTTAAAATATTTCCCACATTCTGAACAGGAAAAAGGCTTCTCCCCTGTGTGAATTCTCTGATGGCGATCAAGACTTATTTTCTATTTAAAGTCTTTCCCACATACTGAACATGAATATGGCTTCTCTGCTGTGTGAATTATCTGATGTTTAACAAGACTTGAATTATGAGTAAAACATTTCCCACATTCTGAACATGAAAAAGGCTTCTCTCCTGTGTGAATTCTCTGGTGCTTAACACAATCTGATTTATTGTTAAAATATTTCCCACATTCTGAACAGGAAAAAGGCTTCTCCCCTGTGTGAATTCTCTGATGGCGATCAAGACTTATTTTCTATTTAAAGTCTTTCCCACATACTGAACATGAATATGGCTTCTCTGCTGTGTGAATTATCTGATGTTTAACAAGACTTGAATTATGAGTAAAACATTTCCCACATTCTGAACAGGAAAAAGGCTCCTCCCCTGTGTGGGTTCTTTGATGGCTATCAAGACTTATTTTCCATTTAAAATATTTCCCACATTCTGAACATGAATATGGCTTCTCTGCTGTGTGGGTTCTTTGGTGTTCATCAAGATTCCCTTTGTAGTTAAAAGATTTGCCACATTCTGAACAGGAAAAAGGCTTCTCCCCTGTGTGAGTTCTTTGGTGATTAACCAAATCTGATTTCCGGTTAAAATATTTCCCACATTCTGAACAGGAAAAAGGCTTCTCCTCTGTGTGAGTTCTCTGATGGCGATCAAAATCTATTTTCCATTTAAAACATTTCCCACATTCTGAACATAAAAAAGGCTTCTCCCCTGTGTGAGTTCTCTGGTGCTTAACACAACCTGATTTATTGTTAAAACATTTCCCACATTCTGGACATGAAAAAGGCTTCTCCCCTGTGTGAGTTCTTTGGTGATTAACACAATCTGATTTATTGTTAAAACATTTCCCACATTCTGAACAAGAAAAAGGCTTCTCCCCTGTGTGGATTCTCTGGTGATTAACACAATCTGATTTATTGTTAAAACATTTCCCACATTCTGAACATGAAAAAGGCTTCTCCCCTGTGTGATTTCTTTGGTGGGTAACAAACTGTGATTTATGTGCAAAACATTTTCCACATTCTGAACATGAAAAAGGTTTCTCCCCTGTGTGAGTTCTCTGGTGGGTAACAAAAGTTGATTTCTGTGCAAAATATTTCCCACATTCTGAACAGGAAAAAAGCTTCTCCCCTGTGTGAGTTCTCTGGTGGGTAACAAAAGTTGATTTCTTTGCAAAACATTTCCCACATTCTAAACATGAAAAAGGTTTTTCTCCAGTGTGAATTCTCTGGTGATGAACACAATCGGATTTATTGTTAAAACATTTCACACATTCTGAACATGAAAAAGGTTTCTCCCCTGTGTGAGTTCTCTGGTGGGTAACAAAAGTTGATTTCTGTGGAAAATATTTCCCACATTCTGAACAGGAAAAAGGCTTCTCCCCTGTATGAGTTCTCTGGTGGGTAACAAAAGTTGATTTCTTTGCAAAACATTTCCCACATTCTGAACAGGAAAAAGGCTTCTCCCCTGTGTGAGTTCTCTGGTGGGTAACAAATGTTGATTTCTTTGTAAAACATTTCCCACATTCTGAACATGAAAAAGGCTTCTCCCCTGGACGAGCTCTCTGGTAGTTAATTAAATTTGATTTCTGTGCAAAATATTTCCCACCTTCTGAACAGGAAAAAGGTTTCGCTCCTGCGTGAGTTCTCTGGTGAGTAACAAAATGTGATTTCCATGTAAAATACTTCCCACATTCTGAACATGAATATGGCTTCTTTGCTTTAGGAGCAGTTGGCTTTTTATTGCCTCTTTTGTGACTTTGATTTTCCTTAGTAGTCAGTAATGAATCAGAAGATGGGACCTGTTTCATAGGATCAGATGAGAAATCTTTGCTGTGAATGGATGATGATGTGTCTGGAGTAACAGCAATCACTTCAGTTCTATCTCGTAGGATCTCAAGATCATCAGATTTAAAAGTTGAAGATGTCAGCTGTCCCTCTGATCTCCTGTTATAGTCATCTGCTAAGATAAAAAAACAATTATTTTTTAATAAAATATCCTTGAGTTTTATATATTTGAACATTTCTACTTAAACTGTCCATAAAAATGGCAAGCTATGTAATAAACTTTATTTACCAAGACAAGGACAGTTCACAGTCTAATAGAAAACCTTGTTGGATGAACAGGGTCGGACTGGGATGCCTAGGGCCCACCCTATGGCTACCATAAACAGTTTTATTACGTGTTCATTTTTTGGCCTCTCCCACTAAAACGTGTGCCTTTTTGCAAGCTGTACAGTGTGCAAAAGAGAACGCTCTCAGCCTCCAATATATCGTACAGACCGCACTCTCAGCCTCCAATATATCATACAGACCGCACTCTCAGCCTCCTATATATCGTAAAGACCGCACCCTCAGCCTCCAATATATCGTACAGACCGCACTCTCAGCCTCCAATATATCATACAGACCGCACTCTCAGCCTCCAATATATCATACAGACCGCACTCTCAGCCTCCAATATATCGTACAGACCGCACTCTCAGCCTCCTATATATCGTACAGACCGCACTCTCAGCCTCCTATATATCGTACAGACCGCACTCTCAGCCTCCAATATATCGTACAGACCGCACTCTCAGCCTCCTATATATCGTACAGACCGCACTCTCAGCCTCCTATATATCATACAGACCGCACTCTCAGCCTCCAATATATAGTACAGACCGCACTCTCAGCCTCCAATATATCGTACAGACCGCACTCTCAGCCTCCAATATATCGTACAGGCCGCACTCTCAGCCTCCTATATATCGTACAGACTGCACTCTCAGCCTCCAATATATCGTACAGACCGCACTCTCAGCCTCCTATATATCGTACAGACCGCACTCTCAGCCTCCAATATATCGTACAGACCGCACTCAGCCTCCTTTCTATTGTACAGACCGCACTCTCAGCCTCCTATATATCATACAGAACGCACTCTCAGCCTCCTATATATCGTACAGACCGCACTCTCAGCCTCCTATATATCGTACAGACCGCACTCTCAGCCTCCTATATATCGTACAGACCGCACTCTCAGCCTCCTATATATCGTATAGACCGCACTCTCAGCCTCCTATATATCGTACAGACCGCACTCTCAGCCTACTATATATCGTACAGACCGCACTCAGCCTCCTTTCTATCGTACAGACCGCACTCTCAGCCTCCTATATATTGAACAGACCGCACTCTCAGCCTCCTATATATCGTACAGACCGCACTCTCAGCCTCCAATATATCGTACAGACCGCACTCTCAGCCTCCTATATATCGTAAAGACCGCACTCTCAGCCTCCAATATATCATACAGACTGCACTCTCAGCCTCCTATATATCGTAAAGACCGCACTCTCAGCCTCCAATATATCATACAGACCGCACTCTCAGCCTCCTATATATCATACAGACCGCACTCTCAGCCTCCTATATATCGAACAGACCGCACTCTCAGCCTCCAATATATCATACAGACCGCACTCTCAGCCTCCTATATATCATACAGACCGCACTCTCAGCCTCCTATATATCATACAGACCGCACTCTCAGCCTCCTATATATCGAACAGACCGCACTCTCAGCCTCCAATATATCATACAGACCGCACTCTCAGCCTCCAATATATCATACAGACCGCACTCTCAGCCTCCTATATATCGTACAGACCGCACTCAGCCTGCTATATATCGAACAGACCGCACTCTCAGCCTGCTATATATCGAACAGACCGCACTCTCAGCCTCCTATATATCGTACAGACCGCACTCAGCCTCCTATATATCGTACAGACCGCACTCTCAGCCTCCTATATATCGTACAGACCGCACTCAGCCTCCTTTCTATTGTACAGACCGCACTCAGCCTCCTATATATCATACAGACTGTACTCTCAGCCTCCTATATATCATACAGACTGTACTCTTGGCATACAGACTCGGTCTCCTATAATAGATACTTTCTATAAGTGTGGTATGTACAGTAAATAGGATGCCGATATTGCGGTATGTACGGAATATTGACCTCGTATATGACATACAGGCTGTTGGCCTCTTATTAGGCCTCCTAGGAGACATACAGACTGTCGGCCTCCTATAAGACATAGAGACTGTTGGCCTCCTATTAGGCCCCTTATAAGACATACAGACTGTCGGCCTCCTATGAGACATACAGACTGTCGTCTCCTATTAGGCCCCCTATAAGACATACAGACTGTCGCCATCTTAGATATTGTACAGACTGCACTCTCTGCCTATATACGGCATACAGGAGGATGATAGTGTGGTCTGTACAGTCGGTATACAGGCCTCATATGACATATTAGGCCATATAAGAGCGCGGTGTGTGTGTATCTTATATAGGAGGCACTGGCAGAGATTGTGATCGGTAATGCTGCATCATGTCATGTGTTTGAGCAGGGCCGGTTTTAGGAAAAAAGTGGGACCCTAGGCAAAGTTTAAAATGGGGCCCCAAATGCTAACATATTGCACATCACACAGAAGCAGTTCGATTGTATTTACATGTGCTGAGTTAAGGCCGCTAAATGAGTGTGATCGACAATATTATATTATATTCAACACTTGTTTCCCGGCCTCTTTCCACCGTCTGAGAAAGAATGATGGGGACAGAACAATCCCTAATGGATCAATCTGTCCCCATACAGTATCATGTTATCAGCAGCACATCTACAGTTTACACCCCATAGTCCTCCATATAATATAATGTACCCCATAGTCCTCCATATAGTATAATACACCCCCTACAGTCCTCCATATAGTATAATATACTCCCCATAGTCCTCCATATAGTATAATACACCGCCATAGTCATCCATGTAGTACAATTCACTTCCCATAGTATTATGCACCCCATAGTTCTTCATATAGTATAATGTATTCCCCATAGTCCTTGATACAGTATAATGCAGCCACACCATAGAGCATAATGCAGCCACCCCATAGAGCATAATGCAGCCACCCCAAAGAGTATAATGCAGCCCCGCCATACAATATAATGTAACCCCCATAGAATAAAATGCAGCCCCACTCTTACAGTTTAATGCAGCCACCCCTTAGAGCATAATGTAGCCACCCCAAAGAATATAATGTAACTCCCCATAGAATATAATATAGCCCCCTAATATAGTATAATGCAGCCGCTCCATAGAATATATGGCAGCCCCTAATATAGTATAATGTAGCCCCTCCATAGAATACAATGTAGCCCTCCTCATATAGTATAATACAGCCCCAATAGAATATAATGTAGCCCCCTCAAAAAATATAATAGAGCCCCCATACAATATAATCTAGCCCCACATAGACTATAATGCAGCCCCCCATAGAATACAATGTAGCCTCCTCATATAGTATAATGTAGCCCACTCAGAGTATGATGCGATCACCCCAATAGAATATAATATAATACAGCCCCCCATAGAATATAATGTAGCCCCGAATAGAATAGAATACAGCCCACCTCCCCATAGAATATAATGTATCCCCCTATATTATATAACACAGCCTCCCCCATAGGATATAATGTATAATGTACCCATCATGGTATATAACACAGTCACATAATATATAGCACAGCCACAAAGTATATAACACAGCCCCACAAAGTATATAACACAGCCCCAAGTGGTATATAGCACAGCACCACATGGTATATGGCACAACCCCACATGGTATATAGTACAGCCCCACATGGTATACAGCACTGCACCACATGGTATACAGCACAGCCCCCATTGGTATACAGCACAGCCCCAGATGGTATACAGCACAGCACCATGGTATATAGCACAGCCCCACATTGGTATACAGCACAGCCCCCCACTGGTATACAGCACAGTCCCATATGGTATACAGCACAACACCATGGTATACAGCACCAAATGGTACACAGCATCAAATGGTATACAGCACTGCCCCATGGTATGCACCAGCTCTCCCTCCCCCCGAGAATGGCCCCACAGTCACTGTTACATTTAAAAAAACCAAAACACTCAACTCCTCGTGCCCGCACTGCTCCGGTATCCTGCTCTGCCTGGCACACAGTGAGTGCGCAATGAAGTGTCAGAGGCACAGCAGGGAATGATCATCCATCATTGCTATGAACTGTACCGGCATCTTTGATGCCGGTATAGTTCAATGCGGTGGCGGGGGTAGTCGGCATGGGGGCTTTTATAGAACATAATACACATCCCTTTTATTTTTTTCCTTTCTTTTCCATGACCCAGAAGTCCCCCATCCAGTTCCGGGTCAGCGGCTGCGGTGTATCGCGCATGCGCCACCAGCACTTCCCCTACCACCTGTACCTCAGCCTGTGTGCCCCGGAAGTCCAACTTTCACTTCCGGGGCAGAAGAATCTGTGTCAGTCGGCGCATGTGCCAGCTCGGCTTCATGCACCGGGCTGCATCCAGGATGCAGGCCTTACCGGAATGCTGCCCCCCACGCAACTGCTATGCTGGTCGGGGCCCGTGAAGCCCAGCTCCATCCCCGGGTCACCATTGGAACCCGTAAGAAGCTGTGTTCCCGCAGCTTCATGCAGCCGACGGCGCATCTCCCGAGTGAGACCGGGCGGCCCTCCCCAGACCCAGCCATCGTGCCATCCACTAGATGAGGAGGGAGCCGTCAAATGGAAACTCCTCCAACGCTGCATCTGGACCACAGCCCCTGCCTTTCCCACAGACCCCGCACAGGCGGCATGCATTGGCCCAGGTATGTGTTCTTGTAGGAGATTCTTCCTGTGGATGCCGTAGGAACAGGAAACCAACTGAGGAGGAGAGGCAGACCTCCCCTTTTATTTTCTGTAGGTTTCCTGTTCCTATGGGGTGGATCCCTCTCTCCAGTGGGTGCTGTCATGGCGAAGGGTAAAATTAGGGGTAGTAGTCCGGTGGCTCTGGCTGACTGGATGATATGGGATATTAGGGGTAGTAGTCCGGTGGCTCTGGCTGACGGGATGATGTGGGATATTAGGGGTAGTAGTCCGGTGGCTCTGACTGATGGGATGATGTGGGATATTAGTGGTAGTAGTCCGGTGGCTCTGGCTGACGGGATGATGTGGGATATTAGGGGTAGTAGTCCGGTAGCTCTGGCTGACTGGATGATGTGGGATATTAGGGGTAGTAGTCTGGTGGCTCTGGCTGACGGGATGATGTGGGATATTAGTGGTAGTAGTCCGGTGGCTCTGGCTGATGGGATGATGTGGGATATTAGGGGTAGTAGTCCGGTGGCTCTGGCTGACGGGATGATGTGGGATATTAGTGGTAGTAGTCCGGTGGCTCTGGCTGACTGGATGATGTGGGATATTAGGGGTAGTAGTCTGGTGGCTCTGGCTGGCGGGATGATGTGGGATATTAGTGGTAGTAGTCCGGTGGCTCTGGCTGATGGGATGATGTGGGATATTAGTGGTAGTAGTCCGGTGGCTCTGGCTGACGGGATGATGTGGGATATTAGGGGTAGTAGTGCGGTGGCTCTGGCTGATGGGATGATGTGGGATATTAGGGGTAGTAGTCCGGTGGCTCTGGCTGACGGGATGATGTGGGATATTAGTGGTAGTAGTCCGGTGGCTCAGGATTATGGGATGATGTGGGATATTAGGGGTAGTAGTCCGGTGGCTCTGGCTGACGGGATGATGTGGGATATTAGGGGTAGTAGTCCGGTGGCTCTGGCTGATGGGATGATGTGGGATATTAGGGGTAGTAGTCCGGTGGCTCTGGCTGACGGGATGATGTGGGATATTAGTGGTAGTAGTCCGGTGGCTCGGGATTATGGGATGATGTGGGATATTAGGGGTAATAGTCCGGTGGCTCTGGCTGACGGGATGATGTGAGATATTAGGGGTAGTAGTCCGGTGGCTCTGGCTGACGGGATGATGTGGGATATTAGGGGTAGTAGTCCGGTGGCTCTGGCTGATGGGATGATGTGGGATACTAGGGGTAGTAGTCCGGTGGCTCTGGCTGACTGGATGATATGGGATATTAGGGGTAGTAGTCCGGTGGCTCTGGCTGACGGGATGATGTGGGATATTAGGGGTAGTAGTCCGGTGGCTCTGGCTGACGGGATGATGTGGGATATTAGGGGTAGTAGTCCGGTGGCTCTGGCTGACGGGATGATGTGGGATATTAGTGGTAGTAGTCCGGTGGCTCGGGATTATGGGATGATGTGGGATATTAGGGGTAGTAGTCCGGTGGCTCTGGCTGACGGGATGATGTGGGATATTAGGGGTAGTAGTCCGGTGTCTCTGGCTGATGGGATGATGTGGGATATTAGGGGTAGTAGTCCGGTGGCTCTGGCTGACGGGATGATGTGGGATATTAGTGGTAGTAGTCCGGTGGCTCGGGATTATGGGATGATGTGGGATATTAGGGGTAGTAGTCCGGTGGCTCTGGCTGATGGGATGATGTGGGATATTAGGGGTAGTAGTCCGGTGGCTCTGGCTGACGGGATGATGTGGGATATTAGGGGTAGTAGTCCGGTGGCTCTGGCTGATGGGATGATGTGGGATATTAGGGGTAGTAGTCCGGTGGCTCTGGCTGACTGGATGATATGGGATATTAGGGGTAGTAGTCCGGTGGCTCTGGCTGACGGGATGATGTGGGATATTTGGGGGTAGTAGTCCGGTGGCTCTGGCTGACGGGATGATGTGGGATATTAGGGGTAGTAGTCCGGTGGCTCTGGCTGACGGGATGATGTGGGATATTAGTGGTAGTAGTCCGGTGGCTCGGGATTATGGGATGATGTGGGATATTAGAGGTAGTAGTCCGGTGGCTCTGGCTGACGGGATGATGTGGGATATTAGGGGTAGTAGTCCGGTGGCTCTGGCTGACGGGATGATGTGGGATATTAGGGGTAGTAGTCCGGTGGCTCTGGCTGACGGGATGATGTGGGATATTAGTGGTAGTAGTCCGGTGGCTCTGGCTGACGGGATGATGTGGGATATTAGGGGTAGTAGTCCGGTGGCTCTGGCTGACGGGATGATGTGGGATATTAGGGGTAGTAGTCCGGTGGCTCTGGCTGACGGGATGATGTGGGATATTAGTGGTAGTAGTCCGGTGGCTCTGGCTGACGGGATGATGTGGGATATTAGTGGTAGTAGTCCGGTGGCTCTGGCTGATGGGATGATGTGGGATATTAGGGGTAGTAGTCCGGTGGCTCTGGCTGATGGGATGATGTGGGATATTAGGGGTAGTAGTCCGGTGGCTCTGGCTGACTGGATGATGTGGGATATTAGGGGTAGTAGTCCGGTGGCTCTGGCTGATGGGATGATGTGGGATATTAGGGGTAGTAGTCCGGTGGCTCTGGCTGACGGGATGATGTGGGATATTAGGGGTAGTAGTCCGGTGGCTCTGGCTGACGAGATGATGTGGGATATTAGGGGTAGTAGTCCGGTGGCTCTGGCTGATGGGATGATGTGGGATATTAGGGGTAGTAGTCCGGTGGCTCTGGCTGACGGGATGATGTGGGATATTAGGGGTAGTAGTCCGGTGGCTCTGGCTGACGAGATGATGTGGGATATTAGGGGTAGTAGTCCGGTGGCTCTGGCTGATGGGATGATGTGGGATATTAGGGGTAGTAGTCCGGTGGCTCTGGCTGACGGGATGATGTGGGATATTAGTGGTAGTAGTCCGGTGGCTCTGGCTGATGGGATGATGTGGGATATTAGGGGTAGTAGTCCGGTGGCTCTGGCTGATGGGATGATGTGGGATATTAGGGGTAGTAGTCCGGTGGCTCTGGCTGACGGGATGATGTGGGATATTAGGGGTAGTAGTCCGGTGGCTCTGGCTGATGGGATGATGTGGGATATTAGGGGTAGTAGTCCGGTGGCTCTGGCTGACGGGATGATGTGGGATATTAGGGGTAGTAGTCCGGTGGCTCTGGCTGACGAGATGATGTGGGATATTAGGGGTAGTAGTCCGGTGGCTCTGGCTGATGGGATGATGTGGGATATTAGGGGTAGTAGTCCGGTGTCTCTGGCTGACGGGATGATGTGGGATATTAGGGGTAGTAGTCCGGTGGCTCTGGCTGACGAGATGATGTGGGATATTAGGGGTAGTAGTCCGGTGGCTCTGGCTGACGGGATGATGTGGGATATTAGGGGTAGTAGTCCGGTGGCTCTGGCTGACGAGATGATGTGGGATATTAGGGGTAGTAGTCCGGTGGTTCTGGCTGACGGGATGATGTGGGATATTAGTGGTAGTAGTCCGGTGGCTCTGGCTGACGGGATGATGTGGGATATTAGGGGTAGTAGTCCGGTGGCTCTGGCTGACGGGATGATGTGGGATATTAAGGGTAGTAGTCCGGTGACTCTGGATGACGGGATGATGTGGGATATTAGGGGTAGTAGTCCGGTGGCTCTGGCTGACGGGATGATATGGGATATTAGGGGTAGTAGTCCGGTGGCTCTGACTGATGGGACGATGTGGGATATTATAGTGAATGTGGCTATGAGGAGTGGGCAGGGCTATACACTCAGATTATGCATAATATATATATATACATACACACACAGTACAGACCAAAGTTTGGACACACCTTCTCATTCAAAGAGTTTTCTTTATTTTCATGACTATGAAAATTGTAGATTCACTCTGAAGGCATCAAAACTATCAAAACTATGAATTAACATGTGGAATTTTATAAGTAACAAAAAAGTGTGAAACAACTGAAAATACTGTATGTCTTATATTCTAGGTTCTTCAAAGTAGCCACCTTTTGCTTTGATTTCTGCTTTGAACACTCTTGACATTCTCTTGATGAGCTTCAAGAGGTAGTCACCGGAAATGGTTTTCACTTCACAGGTCTGCCCTGTCAGGTTTAATAAGTGGGATTTCTTGACTTATAAATGGGGTTGGGACCATCAGTTGTGTTGTGCAGAAGTCTGGTGGATACACAGCTGATAGTCCTACTGAATAGACTGTTAGAATTTGTATTATGGCAAGAAAAAAGCAGCTGACAGTCTATTCAGTAGGAATTAAAAATAAACCAATAAATTTCGTTCAACTTCACAATTGTGTCCCACTTGTTGATTCTTCACCAGAAATTTACATTTGGTATCTTTATGTTTGAAGCATGATACAGTACAGACCAAAAGTGTGTGTGTATATATTGTGCGTGCATGTAGATATAAGTATATATATATATGTATATATGTATATATGTATACATATGTGTGTGTATGTATATAATATATGTATATATATTATATTATATTGTGCGTGTACAGTATGTGGGGAAAGCTTGAAAAGTTCCAGGGGGCCAAATACTTTCGCAAGGCACTGTAAGGGTACTGTTGCAGTTAGCGACGCTCCAGCGATCCCGAGAACGATACGACCTGGTAAGGATCACTGGTGCGTCGCTACATGGTCGCTAGTAAGCTGTCAAAGAGGCAGATCTATTCAGCGACGCAGCAACGATCCGGCGATCCGTATAGCGACCTTGGCGGTCGTTGGGACCTTGTCACACACCAGCTATTCTAAACGATTCCAGCCTGCGTCCCTGAGTTCTGCGTCACCAACAAGGTCGCTCGTCGGCGTCAAACACAGCGATGCATGCTGGCCAGTGGGACGCCGACAACGAAAAATGGTCCAGGATGTTTGAGCACGATCAGCGATATCAGGCGGGGGGGCGGTCGCCGCTATGTGTCACACGTAGCGAGATCGCTGGGGCGTCACAAAATCTGTGATGTTCCAGCGATCTCGCTAACGATCTTGTTATGTGAGACAAGGCCTTAACTACAATCAGCGTCGGACTGGAACACCTTGGGCCCACCAGAGAAAATCATTCTTGGGGCCCACTATGTAGCTGCATAGAGTTAAATACCAGACCACCAATTATGCGGTAAAACACGCTAATATCCGGGTATAATATAAGGTTGTACATGTCTTAATTATGTAGCAGGAGTTGGGGTAGCCCCCTCATAGAATATAAAGCAGCCCCCTCACATAGTATAATGCAGCCATCTCATAGAATATAATACTGCCCCCCTCATAGGGTATAATACTGCCCCCCTCATAGGGAATAATGCACCCCCTCATAGGGTATAATGCACCCCCTCATAGGGTATAATACTGCCC